>NC_135547.1:54684789-54989343 GCF_045843805.1 Urocitellus parryii
TATGACTTGCTTGAATAAAGTGATAGTCATCAATCTTAGGGAAATTAATACAAGCAAAACCAATAGTTCTCTTCTAGTTAATGCCTGCAGTCAGAGGCTTCCACATTTATTTTTTATTATTAAGAGACAAGACAAAATCAGTCATCTTAGAAGGTTAAACAGCAACCTTGTCTCTTTCAAATATCAAACAGCAACTCTTCTTCCCCATACTTCAGAAGATTAATATAGCATTTGAAATTATCTTTTCATTCCACTTTCATTGTAATTCTGCAATTTTAAGTTACTATAGTAACTATTTTTTTATTTGAGTGAAGGCTTCATTATTGTCACTTTGTTTGGTTTATTTTCCACTTTAGCTTCATTTGAATTAAAAAAATAAAAACTGGATTATCTTTTATTATTCTCTAAATATTATAGAACATAAAGACAATTAAGATAGTGATTCTGTATGATTACTACTGAAAATATCTGTTTGTATACCAATCACCAATGTCTATTTTGGAAACATTAGGCATTGTAGTAGAGCCGATCATTGTTCCACATAATTAAAATATTTGTACTAGTAATTAATTTCTAACACTCCACTGAAAGTATATAATATGCAACTGCTTATACAACCCCTAATTATTAAAGAACATTTATTTTCTACTTCATATTATATTGAGAAACATACAGATATTAGCCATGATATTTATATCATTACACGACTTGTGGATTAGGAGGACCTCATAATGGATTTAATCTGATTTTTCCATGGTATTCAATTAATATAAGTTGTCTATGTCTGATTAACTTTTTAATAAGAGCTACACTCATGGCTCAGTGCTTATCTAGCCAAAATAACCAATTTTATTCCTGAAAAGACAAATCAGTAACACTGGGCACCACAGGATATTATAGTGAAAGTGGCATTTTTTGTCTTATAGAGGCAAAACATACCCTTTTCATTAAAGGCACAATTTGGGAATTAACATATCTCAAAATATACACTTAAAACATGGCTAAATTACCCAAGGTTTACCAAATGAAAGTGTAGAAATGCATTTTTAAAAGTAAAAAAAAAACCCACTAAATTTAAAATTAAAATACTTCTTTGAACATAGAGGTAATAATAGACGAAATTCACTGAGCATCAATTCATTGTTTTTGAATGTACATAAATAGCACATTTCACCCTAAGAAACTGGACTGTTTTTGCAAATAACTTATCTGTTAAAATCATTTCAAAACCTTCAGAAATGAAAAGACTGAAAACAAAGTCTATTCATGAACAAATTCAAACAATATTTGTATTTAATGGTGAAACAAAGGTACTAACCCTCTATAATTATTTGTGTTTATGTAATGGTCTATGATTTATAAAGTACAGCCAAAATGCTCCATAATCTTCTCAAAAGTCCTGTGAGATAATCATCATTGCCATTCTACAGATTAAAAACAAACCCAAAGCTCATTTAAAGACAGGGCTTTCTAAGATCACAGAACTAATTAGTGGCAGAGCTAAGTCTCAAATTCAGTCATATGACACACATACAAGGCTTTTCCACTTAATTCACAAGGTATATTGTTTTAATTATTGAAAAATCATTACTAATGCCTTCCAGGTAAAAGACCAAACCTTCTAAAAATCTAAGCCATAGAGGCAAAGGAAAAATGAAAAATGACAAGTTTTATGAACTTTCAGTTTAGGTTTATCATCCGAAAGTTTCTATAATTACAGACAGAAATTCTCTGCCATGGCAAACTCATCACGATTCTAGAAAATATTTTCCAAGTCAAAAATAAAAATCTTTCAACTATTTAATAAGGAAACTTCACCTAACAAAAATTTCCCTCTCCTTACAAGCAGAGTAATGTACAATACAAATTCAAGGTTATATAAAGGTAAGATTACTTTTCTCATCCTTCAATCTATAAGTCCTTGTGTTTTTTGTTTTGTTTTTGTTTTTTGTTTTTTGTTTTTTTGATCAAATTCACAGAGGCAATCTACATGTTTTAAGATTTTTTTCTCTTTTTGGTGATATATCAACTTTACCTTTACTTTATGGCCAAAACTTTTTAAAAATATATTTTTATAAGTAGTTGGACACAATACTTTCATTTCATTTATTTATTTTTATGTGGTTCCGAGGATCAAACCCAGGTCCTTGCACATGCTAGGCAAGTACTCTACTGCTGAGCCACAACCACATCCCATTATGGCTGAAACTTTGAGCAAACACCAATAAATTGTGACTGAGCAAGATCTTTGAAATAGAATAGTCAAGATTTACATGCATTTGAGAGAACTATAAGCATGAATAAATGTTACCTGTTCTTTCAATTATATTTGTATTAAACTCATATTCATTATGCCTAAAATTCTTTAAGACTTGCATTTGATAATTCTTTAGTCATTAGTGTTTAAGATATCTTATCAGTTTTGAGGAAACATATAAATATATATCTATAAACCAAACACATTTGCAAGAACAGTCCGAATATAGTTAATAATTTTGTTAAATCAAAGTGCCTCTATTTTTTTTCTACAAGCTATAACTTTCACCAATGGCATGGATCTGTATCTCATCATATTCCTTTGAAAAATAATTAGAGACCTTTCATATTTGTAAATTCAAAGTTAACTATTCAATACATATTCTAAGATAGCAGGCCAAAGAGACGATTTTTCCTAATTGACATTGAAACAAATGATTAGCATGCTACAGTACTTGCCTAACTCTTTTATATTCATTAATTATTCAGGATTAATTCTGTGAAAATCCTGAGAATGCTTATGATGATGAGTTCTTAAGATATACAACTGTTCTAGGAGATAAGAAATGTTCATGAATTTATCATGTATCGAAATACACTATAAAGATCTTGACTGCTATTAATGTCTCTTACTTTTTTATATAATTACTAAATATTGGTAGAGAATGTACGTTAACATTTGCCCATTAAAATCCGATTACAATTTTCGGAACTATTAAGATTTATTAACCTTGTGCAAGGTTATATACAAATTATTTAAATGCTTTTTATTTGTGGAAGTACTTTACATACATTCCTTATTTCACATGCAATGCTTTATCTGATCCTGCTAACAATCCTACAAGATAGGATTTTTTCTATTATTATGAAAAAGAAGATATGCACATGCTTAGAAGCTGAGCAGATTATGTGCCAACTATATACCAGCTACAGGACTAGATACTAAGGATGTAATTATTGAGCTAGCTGATCTGGAAGCATATGACCTGGCAAGTAAGAAAATTAAGCAAGCATTGAGAATAAACTGTGGTGAGTACTATGATAGGAGAATTAAGGATGCTATGGGATGTCTTAAAAGGCCGACTTAACTGAGTATTGGACAAGACAGGGAAGTGTCCTTGATAAAGAGATATTTGGGAGGAGCTCATTAGGAAATTCCTTGCAAGACATTCTCAATATTTTGTAGTTTATTATGAGAGTTGTTTGTCAGAGCAGTGGGAGAAAAATGAAAGAAAATTCTGGAAACATAGGTCCTGGCAAGACTGAAAAAAGAAAAACTGACATTAGAATTAATTAACCTCTTAATATTAACCAGGAATTGTAGTGAATGCATTCCTGCAATCTTTTTGTTTGTTTGTTTTATTCTCATATCAACCAGTAGGCCTTGACTTTGGTATCAAAGTTAATATTATAATTATTATTACTAATAGGAGTAATAGCAGCAGTAGTAGCAATGGTGATATTTGGCCTAAATAGAAAAGTAGTTGTTGATTACTAAACTAGATTTCAAAAGATCACTAAACAGCATACATGGTAATAACCCACTTTATAGAAAATGTTAGAAAAAAATTAAAATCTGAGACATACATCCAGGTATAACAGCTAACAGTCATTGTTTCTAGATAAGAGGGGCTATGAGTATTCTCTGAGGTCACAGTTTGTATATGCATGCATTTCTGTGTATGTATTTTTGTGTGTACCTAATGAGCATGTATTGTTTTTGTAATAAGAAAATATCATAATCAGTGTTATGGTTTACATGTTATGTATACCCCAAAAGCATATGTGTGAGACAAGGCAAGAAGGTTTAGAGGTGAAATGAATGGGTTATGAGAGCCTCAACCTAATCATTGGGTTAATACCCTCATAGGGATTAACTGAGTGGTGATAGTAAGGCTAGTAGGGTATGGCTGGACAGCTGGGTCATTGGCAGGCGGGTTTTTAGAGTACATATTTTGTGAGCCAAGTTTAGTCTCTGTCTTCCTGCTTCCTGGTGAGTGTTTTTTTAAATAGTTGTAGATACATATTATTTATTCATTTTTATGTGGTGCTGGGAATTCAACCCAGTCCCTCACACACACTAGGCAAGCACTCTACCACTGAGCCACATCCCCAGCTCCTGGTGTGAGTCTTGAGCCATTTTCCTTCACCCACTCTTCTACCATGGTGTTCTGTCTCATCTCAAGCCCTGAGGAATGGAGCCAGCTGTCTATGGACTAAAATGTCTGAAACAGTGAGCCCAAAATAAATTTTTCCTCCTTAAAATTGTTCTTGTCAGGTCTTTTGATTATAGCAGCCAAAAAGCTGACTAAAACAATCAATAAAATAAAATAGTTCTTGGACATTCAGCTTGTTCCAAATTTTCCCTTTCATGAGAAGCACAAAAGAGAAACATCAATTAGAAATAAAAATTCAATATAGAGAAAACATTCTGAAAAACTGGAACATAGTGATTAAACATGTATAAAGGGTTGTAAAAGAACCAAGTGTTGCACCCAAATTGCTAATTCTTGAAAAAGTAATGATGGTAATTGTTATTGACAGAATCCCCCTCCCTACTCCAGTTCCTAGGTTAAAACTCTAATCTTCAATATGACTATATTTGGAGACAGAGCTTTTAGTAATTAAGGTTAAATAAGGCATAAAGGCCATAATCTGACAGGACTGGTATCCTTATAAAAAAAGACACAAGGAGAATACATGCATAGAGATGAAGCCATGTGAGGGAGATGGCAATAAAATGGCCATCTGCAAGCCAAGAAGAAAGACCCAATAGGAAACTAAACCTGTTGACACCTTGATATTGGATATCTTGTCCCTAGAACTATGAAAATATACATTTCTGATGTTTAAGTCACCTGTCACCCATCCTGTGGTATATTGTTTATGGCAACCTGAGCAGACTAATAATTTTTTTTAAAAAATTGCTCTAGTTTTATGGATTTTTTTTTGCTTTGAGTTTTATTATTTCCTAGAGAAGGAAAGGCAGATCCTCTGTCCTGAGGCATAGCAGAATATGGTCCCACAGGAGCAGGTGTAGGAGTAAAGGGAACTGAGACAGTTAATTTTATGTGGTAAATTCACTGGGATATGAGGTGTCCATAAATTTGATTAATTACAATTCTATGTATGTCTGTGAGGGTGTTGCTAGGTGAGATCAACATCAGCATCTCTTCCTTTCTTCCAGAATTGATGTCCATCTTCTCTTGCCTTTGAACTCAGACTGAAATTTAACACTTAACCCTTCTAATCTCAAAGGAATTACAGCATCTTGTCGCTCTACAAGCAAAAAGGAGGCACATTGCCTAGTAGGCCTCTTGATCTGGGAGGCAATGTATTCCTCTTCACATATTCTTATTTTGGGTATATCACTTTCATCCATTGACCAAGTTACCCAAAAAGGTGCTAGTCTTGAGTGATGCCCAGAATAAAATGAAGCTCTGCAAAAGTCCCAGGATGCTATGAAGGTTGCTCTTCCACTTAGGCTATGTGTCCTGGTAGATCAAATGTTGCTTGAGGTATCAAGAGCATATAGAAATGTTGTTTGGAATTTTTGGTAGACCTTTATTAGTCAATTACAGCATAGACCCATAGGATTTTTGGAGCAAAGCCCTGTAATTTTCTGTGAATAACTGCTCCCTTTTGAGAGATAGCTATTGGCCTGCTATTGAGCCTTAGATACTGAATGCTTAACCATGGGCCACTAAGTTACCATGAGACTTGTGCTGTTCATCATGTCTGGGCTTGTCAGGTGTTGTCTGACCCACCAAGACACAAAGCTGGTGATATACAGCAATACTCCATCATCAAATAGAAGAGGTATATACATGGCCAGGCTTGAATGGGCCCTGAGGGCACAATCAATTCTATGAAGAAGTGGCCCAAAGCCCATGGTCCCCATTCCTATTACAATGCTCTCTTGCGCGCACTCACTCGCTCGCGCGTGCTCTCTCTCTCTCTCTCTCTCTCTCTCTCTCTCTCTCTCTCTTTATTTTTCTCTCCCTCCCTCCCTCCCTCCCTCTAATGTAGTCACATGGGAGTTCCCTACAATTAACCAACAGAAGAGAAGACTCAGTACTAGTTTACAGATGGTTTTGCACAACATGCAGGCACCACCTGAAAGTGGACAGCTATAGGACTTCATCCCATTTCTGGGACATACCTAAAGGGTATGTGAAGAGAAACCCTCTCAGTGGGCAGAGTTTTACAGAGTGCAAGTGGTTGTTAATTTTACTTAGAAGGAGAAATAGCCAGATGTGCAAAGATGTACTGATTTATGGACTGTGGCCAATGTCTTGGTTGAATGGTCAGAGATTGGAAGAAAAATGATTGAAAACCCAATGACAAGAAAATTTGGGAAAGACATAAGTGACCAGACCTCTCTTAATGATACAAAAAAAACCATGAAGATATTTGTGTTCCGTGTGAATCCTCAAGGGTGACTTCAGGAAAGGAGAATTCTAATAATCAAGTGTATATGATGACCCATTCTGTAGATACTAGTTAGCCTCTTTCCCCCAGCAACTCTGTGATCACCCAATGAGCTCATGAACAAAGTGCCCAGAGTGGCAGGGATAGAATAAAAAATATGGACTTCTACTCAGCAAGACTTATCTGTCTGTGGTCACCACTGAATGCCATATCTACCAGTCACAGAGATGAGAACTGAACACCTGGTATGGCACCATTCCAAGGGTTGATCAGTGAGATACCTGATGGCAGGTTGATTACATTGGACTGCTTCCATCATGAAAAGATCAGCATTTATTCTTAATGGATTATACACTTATTATGGAAACAAATTTGCCTTCCATGAATGGCAACATTTTTGCCCAAACTACCAACCATGAATTTATAGAATGCCTTATCCACCATCATTGCATTCTACCCTGCATGGTTTCTGACCAAGGAACTCACAACACAGCAAAAGAAGTGTGGCAATAGGCCCATGCTCATGAAATTCATTAGTCTTATTATGTTCCTTGCTATTCTCAAGCTATTGGTTTGATAAAACAGTAGAATGGCTTTTTAAAGTCTCAATTATAGCAAGGTGGGGCCAGATTTCTCCTTAAGGCAGTATATACTCTGAATCAGCATTCAATATATGATGCTGTTTCTCCTATAGCCAGGATTCATGTTCCTGGAATCGAAGGGTGGAAATGGAAGTGGCACCACTCACTGTTAGACCTTATCAGCCTCTAGCAAAATTTTTACTTTCTGTTCCCATGACTGTGCTTTGCTGGCCCAGAGGTCTTAGTTTCAGAAGGAGATTGCTTCTACCAGGAAACACAATGACTCCATTGAACTGGAAGTTAAGACTGTCACCCAGATGCTGTGGGATCCTCATACCCGAGTCAATAGGTTAAGAAGGGAGTTATGGACTTTTGGAGAATCTGGACTAATACAGGAATAAAATCTGTGTTCAAGGCAAGGCAGCATAATTAAGCAAAGAACCATCAGAACCTGGCTGTGCTCAGGTGGTGGATGGAGAGGTTTGCATTGACAAGAATCAAATGGGAGGCCCAGGACAATGGGGGTAGGTTGGGATGGTAAAATTTGGTGGGATTTCCTGAAGCAACTATACCCATAGGGACCTTTTATGAAGAATTAACTTCTGAGCCCATGGGATTGCGAGACCTTTAAAAATAGTCTGGACAAAAACATAATTGCTTCTACTAGGAAGGAAGGAAGAAATTATTGATATAGTAATACATCAAATTTTTCTATATATCATTACAAGGGATAAACTGAATATGAAGAAAAACTAAGATTGTGGTTCTTTACATTTGCCCCAAGCTGTCACAGACAATATTTTGAATAATGTTAATTGCATACTTATTCAAACAATTTTCTCCTATATTTCAGACTCATCTCCAATTATACTGTATGTTTACATCATCGTCCCTGATATTTTCAGATTATTGTTTAATCCATTTGTGATAGGAGCATAATGTTAGAGTTTGGATCTAGAAAGTCTCCTAAAAGTTCATGTTAAAGGCTCGGTCCCTAGCTCATGGTACTAAAGGAAGCGGGCAGAAGCTTTAAGAGATGGGGTCTAGTGGAAGGAAGTTAGGTGATTGGGGGCTTGATTTTGAAGGGGATATTGGGACTCTGGTCATTCCTGCCCCTTTTGATTCCTGGTTGCCATGAGGTGAACAGACCTTCTCCAGCATGTGCTCCCACCATGATGTACTGTGCTACCACAGGCCCTCAACAGGGCCAGGAGACCATGCACTGAAACCTCTGAAACTGTGAACCAAAATAAGCCTTTTGTTTTCATAAGCTCAGGTATTATTTCACAGTGAGAGAACACTAACATATAACTATGCAGATTACAAACAAGTCTCTAGAACCAAACTACCAGGTTCAAATCTAAGCCCTGACCATTATGAACTGTGTGAACTTGGGCAAGTACTGAAACTCAATGTGTCTCAGCTTCTGAAGAAGGGATGTTGGGAGGATTAAATGAGTTAATACATAGATGCCAAGTACATGGTATTGCTCTATAACTGTTGGCTCCTACTATTATTAGTTGTGACATTACACTGTAAAGATGAATCTATGAAAGGACGAGTGCCCTTCCTGAATGACATTCTATTATTAGTTTATTTTTTATTTTTATAATATAATGAAAGTTATATTCCCATAAAATATACAAAGCATATAATACATAGCAATAATATAACTGCAAATATCTAAATAGAGCTATAGAATATTTTTGAATGCTATAAAGGATAAATTAAAAATAAAAATCATAACTAATCCTACATTTAAACCAACTACTATTATTATTTTTCCAATTTTCTAGGAATTCATAAATCTCTAGTATAAATTTCATATCATAAAATACACATTTTTGCTTACTTTATAGTATAATAGGAACTTTTCCAATAACTTACAAATGTAATTTTTTAAAATATTTATTTTTTAGTTAGAGGTGAACACAATATCTTTATTTTACTTTATGTGTTGATGAGGATCAAACCCAGTGCCTCACACATGCTAGGTGAGCGCTCTACCTCTGATCCTCAAACCCAGCCCTTACAAATGTAATTTTTTAAATCTTTTTTTTTAGATGTTGATGGACTTTAATTTTATTCATTTGTTTATTTTTATGTGGTGCTGAAAATCAAACCCAGTGCCTCACACATGCTAGGCAAGTGCTCTGCCACTAAGCCAGAACCCCATCCGCATGAATGTAATTTTAATTAAGTTGTAATTTTTTATTTAAAAAATACCACAATTTATTTAGCCATTTGTATTTTTAGACATTTAGGTTATGTCCTCCTTCTCTTCCCCATCCTGCTCTTTCTCTTACCCTTCATTCTTCTTCTTTTCTATTGTAATCAGCACTTAAATATGCATCCTGGTACCAAAATATAATGAATATAAGAACAAATGTAAGAATAGATAGGTAAATAAAGCTACATTGAATATCTTCTTTTTTGTACCAGGGACTTAACCCAAGGATGTTTACCCACTACTGAGTCACATCCCTAGTCCTTTTTATTTTTTACTTTGAGACAGGGTCTTGCTAAGTTGCTTAGGGCCTCACTAAGTTGCTTAGCCTGGCTTTGAAACTGTGATCCTCCTCCTTCAGCCTCCCAAGCTACTGGGAATACAGGCATTTGCCACCATATACTGTAATATATGCCTGGCCCAACATTGAACATCATTCACATGTATTTGTTGTCATCTCTGATTGTGACCTTAGGATGAATTCTTAGAAAAAAAATTACTAGATCAAAAGTCTCAATATCATATGGACATTTCCTTTCAGATAGGTTGGCCCAGTTAAATATTTACTCACAATAGATAAGAGCTCCCTCCCATTTTTCTGTTAAACTAGTAATATTATATGTTTCACTTCTTCATCTTTGCCAGTTTTACAGACAAAAGTCATATGCCATCATTTTTTAACTTGACTTTTTTATTATTTGTAAAATTCAAATATATTTGTTGATCATTTATATCTATTTTATGGATTGTGTTTTAATAACTATTTTATTATATTTTATACACATATACACATTCAAGATTATATAAAATATAAACACAACCATATCACACATGGCTGAAGCTTTAATGCAGTTTTTCTCATTTTTCTTTCTTCTTTTGAAATGGCAGAGTCCTATATCACTTTCATCCCCATAACCTGTGTCAACAATTGAGCTTGTATCCCTCCAGAGTTTCCTTCACAAACATTTGTATAATAAAGTAAAATACGAAAGAGTCAGAAAGAGGAAAATAGTATGTGTTTGAAGTGTGTGTCACAGAGAGATAGGAGGGAAGGAAGGAGGTACATAGAGAAGGAGAGAGAGAACATGAATGGTCAACGGTTAAGAACATGGACACTCTGGAGCCAAAACATCTCGATTCAAATTGTATTTTTGCCATTTACTAGCTATGTGAACATGGAAAAGTAACTCTACCTCTGTATACCTTTTTCCTTATTCATGAAGTAAGCATCATAAAAATATCTACCTGAGTTAATACATATAAATTTCTTAGAAGAGTTCTGGCACATTGCATGTGTTATATAAATGCTAAGTATGATTACATATGGGAATTTGGGGTCATCATTTCTTTTATAAAGATAAAATTATTTGCACATCTTTTGGAAAGTAGGAACTTGTTTCATTGATGTTAGAAATATTGTATTTCATTAAATTTTAAAATGCCTTTGACTGTATGATTATTATTTTATGTACCATTAAGAAAGAAAAAGTGCTACCCATTAAATGTGACAATGCTTTCTTATTTGTTAGAATCCTTATTCTAATTGAAAGAGTTCTTATAGACATTTACAGACAGAATTTAACATATATTATTCTGGTGTGTTATGGTTTAGATATGAGGTGTCCTCCAGAAGCTCATATGTGAGACAATACATGAGAGTTCAGAGGTGAAATGAGAACCCAATCATAACCTTATTAGGTACCATGTGATGTGTTAATACATGTGTATACTATAAAATAATCAAATCAGGATAATGATCACATTCATTAGTTCAAATATTTATCATATCTTTGTAATGATAACATTCAAAATCCTCTTTCAGCTCTGTTGAAATATACATTACTGTTAGCTATAGTCATCCTACTATACACAGAACTTAACACAACAAAAGTTATTCTTCCTTTGTATCCATTGATCAACTCTCCCCTTTCACCCTTCTCTTTTACCCTCCTCACCCTCTTGTTACCACTATTCTACTCTCTATAAGATCAACTTTTTTTAGATTCCATATATGAGGGATATCATGCACTATTTGTCTTATTGTGCCTGACTTATTTAACATAATGTCCTCCAGGGCTAAGGGATATAACTCAGTGGTAGAGTGCTTGCCTAGCAATTAAAAGGCCCTGGGTTCAATCTCCAACACTGCAAAAGAAGAAAAAGGAAAGAAAGAAAAAAGAAACAACAACAAAATAAAATAAAAATGTCCCCCATGTTTATCTGCATTGCTACAAATGACAGGATTTTATCCTTTTCTTAAAGAAAATGAAATCAGTATGTCAAAAAGATTTGAACTCCTATGTTTGTTGAAGCACTATTCACAATAGTGAAGGTATGAAATCAATTAAGGTGCCCATAAATAGATGAGTGGATAAAGAAAATGTGGTATGTATGTATATGTATATATATATTATATACACACACACATACACACACTCATACACACACACACACACACACACAATAAATACTCTTCAGCCATAGAAAATGATGAAGACTTGTCACTTGTGGTCTTCTTGATTGTATCAGAAATGTCATTATAAAGTTTTCAGAAAATGATCAATTTTCATGTTCTTTTCTCCAGTGAATTTGCTGAATGAAACACTGAGAGACTATGATTGTCCAGACATGGATAACAGTGATGCTCATATGTATGCGGCAGGGGAAACTATGATATAATTCATGCCTAGCATACAGCAGCTGTAGAATGCTATCACTTCTAAGATGCATTGCAATTTTAGAAATGAAAAACAGTGAAAAATATGTTTTTGAATTAATAAAACATAGCAACTTATTATTTTGTTTTTATAAACTCCTTGTCAGTGAACTTTGAATCTTTACTTTTTATTTATTATTCTAAAATGTGCTGTTTTATATCCTTTGTCACTTATCTATTACATCATTTTCATTTCTTGTCCATTTGTAACAATTCTTATATGTAATACATATTAACACCTAGTCATTTTTAGAGACAGAATTTCCCCAAATCTATAATTTATCTATTGACTTATTATTTCTTTTGTTATGCCCAATATTTTTATGTTTTATATAGTAAAATATGTTTTTTAAAAATAACTTCTGGTTCTCTTGTGTTGCCAATGTCTCCCCTGTCCCTGAACTATAAATGTAGTCTCCTTATTTTTCTTCCAGGATTTTTATTTTTATTTGTTTATACTTAGTATTTAACCCATCTGGGTTTTTTTGCTTTTTTTAATATGATGTAAGATAGAAATTTAACTTTATTTTCTTCCATATGGATAGCCAGTTGTCTCAGAGTCATATATTAAATATTCCATCCTTTTCTCACTGAATTTGAAATACCATCTTTGTTATATATTAGCATCTCATCTGTGCTGGGTTTTATTGCTTGGTACATTTTTACCCTTCAATTTATCTAGAATTTATTCTTGTGCAACTGCTTATCCAGTTGTTCAGAGCCATTTATTGAATAATTGTGCCTTCTCCACTGATTTGAAATACCTTATATATCTGTTCCTTTCATCTTTTCATTTTGGCACCAGCATCTCCCCATTTCAATTTCTAAAGCTCTATAATATGTTTTTATATCTAGTAGACAAGTCATCTCTCTCTATCCTTTTATCTTCTTTATCAGAATTTAATTGAATATCTCTATGGTTATTCTTTCAGATTAACTGTAAGATGTTCTAGCTATAAGACATCTCTCTCTCTCCATACATACAGATATTAAATGTACATGCACACACATAATACTGTGATGTAATTTTGTTCAAGAGTATGTTATATTATAAACTTCCTAAGTTTCTTCATTCACTAAAGTCTTTTTTAATATTTTCAATGTACATGTTTTCTTAAATTTTATTACCTGGTATTTTTGTGTTAATACTGTGAAGATTTTATTTTATTACCAAATGGATAATTATTGAAGTATAAGAAACACATTGATTTTAGTGCATTAATATTATAGTTCAGTACTTCATACTCTAGGATTTTGCAGAATTATACAATTTACAAATAATAAAAATTTCCTATCTTTATCTGTACTTCATTTTATGTATTTTATGAGACCTTTGACAAACCTACCCATAATTATGTCAAATAAATAGAGATAATAGCAGATAACTATTTGTTCTGAATTTTAAAGGGAATGCTTCTGGTATTTCTTCATTAAGTATAATGCTAGTGTTAAGTGTAGACTTAAGTTAGTTATAATTTGAAGAAATTATCTTTCTAATTCTATTTTATAAGGGGTTTTATTTAGGAATGTCTGTTGAATTTAATCCCTCAAAAATGACATTTAGGCATCTACTGAAATATGTTTTCTCTGGTGTATTATTATGAATTATTATGTTTCATAATATTGAGCCATCCATGTATTAATAGTATAATATTTACTTAACTATCAAACATTATTAATTAAATATATTACTGGATTCATTCTTCTGATTTATTATTTAGGGTTTTGTACTAATGTTTACAAGTGGTGCCAAATAATTACTTTATAAATAAATGCACCTAACGCTTTTAAGTTTTCTCTGAATGCAGTTTTGACCTCATAATTTTATTACTATTGTTTTCATTGGCATTATTTTCTAAATAATGATTTAAACTAAGCTTCATTTTTTCTTTGATACCACAGTTTCTTGAAGAGAGTTTTAGATGTATAATGGTATAATTTTTTTTCTATTTATAATTCTGATATTAATATGATTCATGAGTTTTTGATAAAGAATATGGTTTACACAGTTTCCAATTTGACAAATGTAGGAAGACTCTCTTTGTGGATTAAAATATGACCAATTTTGGTAAGTTTTCATAGATATTTGAAAAAACAGAAGTGTATAATCTATAGTATTAATGTATATGTCAAGATGACAGCATTAGTAAATTACTCTCTTATTTTCTTCCTTTCTTATTTTATTTGTTTAAGGTTATTAGAATAGTATTAAAATCTCTCATGATAAACTGGGCATGGTGGCACATACTTGTAATCTCAGTTACTCTGTAGGCTGAAGCAGGGGAATTGCAAGCTTTAATCCAGCCTGGGCAATTTAGCAACAATTAGATCTCAGAAGCAAGACCCTTTTGAAATAAAAATTTTAAAAGGGTATGGGGATGTAGTCAGTGGTAGAGCAGCTGCCTAGCGTGTGTAAGTACTAGGCTCAATCCCCCCAGTACCATGAAAAAAAACTCCCTTGATAATTATAATTACCAAATTCCCTTACATTCAAACAATTATATGTTATATATTTCATGTTACACATCTGATAAGTAAACATTGTGTCATCAATAGAAATCAGACTACTCAATATACATTTTGCTTTTTACTTTTAATTCTACTTTGCCTGGTATTGAAGTGGTGAACTTTTCCTTCCTCTCATTTGCATTTGCCTAGTATAGCTATGTTCTTTTCTTTATTTTTAACCTTTCTTTAACTTCATCTTAGAATATTAGTCTTGCATTTATGAGGGTTTAATCCATTCACATTTGTCACGATGAGTGATATATTTGGTCTTAATTTTGGCATGCTATTTTGATGTATATGCCCAGACTTAATATATCATGTCTATTAAAATTTTTTCCCTGGTACTCTTGTTTCTGGTGTTTACTTTGTTTCTCTTTGTACTACAGTGATAGCATATGATAGTTTTGTTATGTGGAGCTCTAGTAAACCATCCTCCCAAAAGATCTGTGATTTGTAGTGTTTTTGTACTTTGTACCAACTCCCACCATGGCAAATTTCAGTTGTTAATATGATGCTACAATGAAGATATAAGAAAAGATGTACACAATTAGATCTCAGGAGCTGGAATGATCTGACTCTTGCATACTGGATTTTTTTTTACTACATTTACATTTAAAAAATTGATCTCTAAATCTCCACAAACATCAAAAATATTTGTCCACAATTCACAATAGCCAAGTTATGAAACAAGCCCAGATGCCCATAAATAGATGAATGGATAAAGGAAATGTGGTATATATATACAGTAGAGCTTTACTCTATCATAAATAATGACTTTATGGAATTTGTCAGCAAATGAATGGAACTAGAGAACATCATGCTAAATGAAGTAAGCCAGACTCAGAAAATCAATGGTTGAATGTTTTCTCTCATAGACAGAAAACCACAGAAAAAGGAGGGGAAAACATGGGGGGAAGGGTCAGATATCATAGAAGATACAAGGAAGCTCAGTAGAGTAGACAGAGATTAAGAAGGAGGGAGGAGTGACTGAAAAGGGGAGGAAATGCAGAATGAATTTAACAAAAACATGTTTGTACATGTATAAATATACCATAGTGAATTCTACATATATATATATATATATATATATATATATAAAGAACCAATCAAAAGTAAATAAACAAGTGAAAGGAAAAACAGTAGAGTAGAGGAAGGAGAATAATGGGAGAAAGGAGTTCAGAGGTGGGGCCTGGAGACTGAAATGGATTAGATCAAATTCCTTGCATGAATGATTTTGTCAAAATGAACCCAAATATCATGAATAACCATAATGCACTAATAAAAGTAAAAATATATGTCAATTTATTCCATGTATAATAGGATACAAGGCTTAATATATATTTATTCTCCAGTACCACCGATCTCCATCAATCCTCATATTATATTGAAATAACCTGATTTTTGAGATCATTAAATCATTTTATTATATAATTTATCCTTTGGTAATTATTTTGAAATTCCTGGTAGATTTCATAACCACATCAATAATAAGTATTTATAAATTAACTATGGTTTTCTGATCAAAGCTTTCATAACCATATTTTATTATATTCTTGGAAATTATTCAAGTGATTTCAGATCCCTCATTTTTCTAGATGTTTCAAGGTTTTTTTTCTTTTATTAAGTTAGACTATTAGAATGGCTTGTCTATGGCCTAGTCTACCTTAAACCTTCAAATAACCTGCACCAAGTCAAATGTAACATCAGGGTACAAAGAACACACAGGAAACACTAATAAAAATTTCACTATAGATTTTGGTATAGATTGAAACAGCTGTCTACTATATCATTCAGTATTCCTGATAAAAAGTCTAATGTGTGAAATTTCTTTTGAACTACAACCACTTGGAAAACTTCCTTGAGGATCATTAAAATGACTGTTTCCTTTTTTCTTTGAATTTCAGGAATCTCAGAGCTAAATGTGAGGCTCAATTTTAGTAATTACACAGTTTTGTGCCCTGATTTAATCTGATCTTGATTTTTCCACACATAATTTTAGCTTGCCTTGATCATTACTATTTGTATTTACTCAATTATTTTATAGAATATGCTCCTCAAAAGGACTTTAAATTCTTTGTAGACAAAAGACTGAAAAACGAATACAGAAACTATAAAAATTCTACAATTTAGCTTTGTGGTTCCTAATTATGAAAGTGAAAATTGATGTTGTTTGTATTGTTTGTATTTCTTCAAGATCCTTAAAGCTGGAACATTCATTTTTGGTTTATGGGAATTTTGTGTTTGACCACCAACTGTTTTCCTCTGTCAATTAAGAGGAAAAAATAACACATGATTCCTTATATAAATTATTTTTTCATTTCCTTCACTACTTCAACTTTCAATAGCTAGAGAAAGTTTGACAAAGGAAAGCAATGGGAAAGGCTTCACATTCCCCAATTTTAAACTATATTATAAAGCTATAGTAATCAAAAGAGTATACTTCTGGCATAAAACAGAAACATAGACCAATGGAACAGAATAGGGAACCCAGAAATAAACCTATGCATATATGGCCAACTAATCTTTGACAATGGTGGCAAGAACACAGAATGGGAAAAGAAAAGTCTCTTCAATGAATGGTATTAGAAAAATTGTATATCCACATGCAAAAGAATGAAATTGCACCCTTGTCTTATACCACATGTGAAAATTAACTCAAATTGGAGTCAAGACTTAAACATAATATATAAACAGTAACCATAAGGAAACAGGAAAAGCCCCTTAACTTTGGGCTTGACAGATTTTTTGGATATGACACCAAAAACACAGGAAACAAGAGCAAAATAAACAAGTGGGACTAATCAAATTAAATGCTTTTGCACAGCAAAGAAAACAATCAACAAAATTAAAAAGTGATTAATGGAATACTTGCAAACCCTATGTCCAATAACAGTATAATATCTAAAAATATAAGGAACTCACACAACTCAATACCAAAACAAAACAAAAACAAAGAAAAAATAGATAGGCAAAGGACCTGAATAGACATTTTTCCAAAGAAGATATACAAGTTGCCAAAGTGGCCAACATGAAAAGCTGTTCAGCATCATCATGGAAATGCAAATCCAAACAAGGTGATATTATCTCACACATGTTAGGATGACTAGTATAAGAAAAGACAACAAGTTGGTGGGAAGAAGGGGGAAGGAGGTAGAGAGAAGGGAACCCTTGTGCAAGGTTGGTGAGAATGTAAATTGGTACCACCATTATAAAAACTGGTATGGAGGTTCCCAAAACATTAAAAATAGAATTGCCACAGGATCTATCAATCCTACTTCTGGGTTTATATCTAAAGGAGATGAAATGTGTATGCTGTAGAGATGTCTGCACTCCCATGTTCATGGCAGCACCATTCACAATAACCAAGATATGGAAACAACCTATATGTCTATCAACAGATGAAAAGATAAAGGAAATGTAGAATAGATACACAAAGGCATAATATTCAGCTGTGAAAAGGAGAAAATCCTGCCATTTGCAACAACGTGGAGGAAGCTGGAGAACATTATACTAAGTGACATAATCCAGTCAGAAAAAGAAAACTCCTATGACCTCACTTATATGTAGAATTTTAAAAAGGTCAGCTTCATAGAAACAGAGAGTAGAATGGTAGTTGCCAGGGACTTGGGTCTGGGAAGAAATAGGGAAATATTGACCAAAGGGTGCAAAAAAAGTTTTAAGATGAACATTTTGTAGGATCTAATGTTCAGAATAGGGTAATAGGTGAATTAATTAATGTGATTGTGATAATCATTAAACAATGTATATCAGATCTTCTCATTGTACCTTGAATGTATACATATATTTTTCAATTAAATATTTTAAAATTAAGAAATGATAAAATTAGTATTGGATTAATTTTGTTTTTGTTTCAGATCTGCTATTATAGTAGTTTGCCTCCTAAATGCCACTGAATTTATTTAAAACGTGTAGGTGATGCTGAAGATGTCTTGGTTTTAGTGATTTGAGAGTGGTGCTGGGTAGTAGAAAGATCCTAGAATAAGAGTTAAGAGTCCTGGTTCTAGTTCTAGTTGGAGTTCAACTACAAATTTGCCTTTTGATTTAGGGTATAATACTTTACCTGTCAGAGGCTTAAAACATGGGAAAAAAGTAGTATGCATTTTAAGGTTTCATCTAGTTCTAATATCATATTTAAATTATTTAAAAATAGCTAGTGAACACTACTGACAAAATAGGTTCATCATACTTTTATCATATCTACAGTATTCCACCTTTGGCCATGCCATAGATTTATATTACTAAGTATGCATGTTAATATGGTTAAAATAAGAAGCAATAAAGTAATGAACATCTCATTCATGCATGCATAATTCTTGTTCTCATAACATTTTTAAATCCATGGTATTACTACAAGTACTCTTTTTCCTGTTTTCATAATGACAAAATAACATTAATAATACATGCCTGGAATATTAACTGTGTTGTGCTAATGAGAAGTTTAATAGCTTAAAAATTTATTGGAAATAATTCATGATTGTATTTTCTGAGGAGTTTGTTTATTTCTGTTACTGATTATCATCCCTGAAATGTCATGGGATCTTAATGATGTGACTTCAATGTGTAAGATGATCACTCCTGGGATCACCTCATTGAAGAATGGGCTTGTAGAGGTGGTAGGGTCCATACAGGTTAATTGTCTTCTAGACTGGGGAGAGATGCATCCTTTTGTTAAATTCTTTTATCATAATAAATGTTCATATAATTTAAAAAGTACAGCATTCAATCTCTCCTCCAAATTTGTACTAGGGCTGGTCTGCATGATGAATAGTATATGGAAGAAGTGATGATATATAAATATTCGGGATTAGGTAACAAAAGATTATGACTTTTATCTTTGTCCCTTCCTCCTCAGAGTACTAATTTTGGGGAAACCATTCTGTAAGAAACCCTATGGAGAGATCAGGTAGCAAGGAGCTGAAGCCTCCAGCCAAAAGGCATGTGAGTAAGCCATCCTGGTAAAGAATCCCTCGACACCAGTTAAGTCTTCAGAAATTTCAAGTGTGGCCAACAACTTGAATGCAACTTCATGAGAGACTCTGAGCAAGCACACAGATGAGCTACTTCCAAATTCCTGACCCTCAGGAACTACATGATATAATAAATGTTTGGTGTTTTGATCTAAGTTTTATAATAATTTAATATATAACAATTAATAACTAATGCATAATGTTCTACCTTAGTATTAAATAATTCTTTAAAAATTTGTTTAGAATTCTCCTTCCAATTATACACAATGGAGTATTACTCTGCATTAAAAAATGACAAAATCATAGAATTTGGAGGGAAATGGATGGCATTAGAGCAGATTATGCTAAGTGAAGCTAGTCAATCTTTAAAAAATAAATACCAAATGACCCCTTTGATATAAGGGGAGTAAACAAGGACAGGGTAGGGACGAAGAGCTTGA
The DNA here is from genome assembly GCF_045843805.1 of Urocitellus parryii. Classification (NCBI taxonomy): domain Eukaryota; kingdom Metazoa; phylum Chordata; class Mammalia; order Rodentia; family Sciuridae; genus Urocitellus; species Urocitellus parryii. The sequence goes on from NC_135547.1 coordinate 54,704,937, forward strand.
GACGAAGATTAACATTAAACAGGGATGAGAGGTGGGAGGGAAAGGGAGAGAGAAGGGAAATTGCATGGAAATGGAAGGAGATTCTCAGGGTTATACAAAATTACATACAAGAGGAAGTGAGGGGAAAGGGAAAAATAATACAAGGGGGAGAAATGAATTACAGTAGAGGGGTTAGAGAGAGAAGAGGGGAGGGGAGGGGAGGGGGGATAGTAGAGGATAGGAAAGGCACCAGAATACATCAGACACGAGTATGGCAATATGTAAATCAATGGAGGTGTAACTGATGTGATTCTGCAATCTGTATACGGGGTAAAAATGGGAGTTCATAACCCACTTGAATCAAATGTATGAAATATGATGTATCAAGAACTATGTAATGTTTTGAACAACCAACAATTAAAAATAAATAAATTTTAAAAAATAAAATAAACTTAAAATGCAAACAAAAAAAAATTAAAAAAAAAAAGAATTCTCCTTCCAAGGTCTTTTACAACTTATCAACACAGAGAATGGTATTAAGCCTATTCTCAAGAAATGAGTTATTTTTTTTTTATTAGTTGCTCAAAACATTACAATGATCTTGACATATCATACATTTGATTCAAATGGGGTACGTAATCTTATTTTTCCACATGTACAGATTGCAGGATCACATTGGTTATACAGCCATGTTTATACATAGGGCCATACTAGTGTCTATTGTATTCTTCTACCCTTCCTATCCCCCCTCCCCTCCCCTCCCCTCCCATCACCTCTTCTACCCAATCTACTGTGACATATTTCTCTCTCTCTTTTTTCTTCCCCCTCACACCATCTTATATGCAATTTTGCATAACAATGAGGTTCTCCTTCCATCTTCCCTGCAATTCCCCTTCTCTCTCCCATTCCCACGCACATCTCCTCCCTGTTTAATAGTAATCTTCTTCTCATGCTCTTCCTCCCTGCTCTGTTTTGAGTCGCCCCCCCCAACCCTTATATCAATGGGAAATTTTTAACATATCTCATTCAGTGATAGATTAAGCAAAAAAAATCAATAAGGGAATATAGGACTAGAACAATAAGTTATTTGATCAAATAGACATATAAACTATACACATAACAAAATTATACATATGTTTTGAGGACAGAAACATATATTCCCATATAATTTACCCAAATATAATAACACATAGAACAAGTATTCAATTATACATGGTTATTATCAACAAAAAATTTAAGACAGAGGTATCTTTAGGGAAGGAACAAAATGTGGAAAATAAGGGTATACTCTCTTAGAATAGAGAATACAGGGTTTCCAATTCTATTAGTATTATGTTATTAGTTATAAAATATTTGAAGAAATAAGGCAAATCATGAGTATTTCTTAAAAATGGGTAATGAGTATATGAGTGTTCATTATATTTTTCTATTTGAAATAGTTCAGAGTTTTTAAAAAGAAAAAGAAACTGACAAGTTAATATCCCAAAAGTGATGAATAAAAGAGAAACATTTCCATTAAAAAGGAACTCAAAGTACATCAAAAACTTAGGCATTAGACCAGAGACCCTGCACCTCATAGAAGAAAAAGTAGGCCCAAATCTTCACCATGCCAGCCTAGGATCTGATGTCCTTAACAAGACCTTTAAAGTACACGAGGTAAAGTCAAGAATCAATAAATGGGATGGATTCAAACTAAAATGTTTCTTCTCGGGTCTTCTAGGTATAGAATCATGTCATCGCAAATAGTGATAATTTAAGTTCTTCTTTTCCTATTTTTATGCTTTCAATTTCTTTCGTCTATCTAATTGCTCTGGCCAGTGTTTCGAGAACTATATTGAATAGAAGTGGTGAGAGAGGGCATCCCTGTCTTGTTCCAGATTTTAGAGGGAATGCCATCAATTTTTCTCCATTCAGAATGATGCTAGCCTGAGGCTTAGCATAGATAGCTTTTACAATGTCGAGGTAAGTTCCTGTTATCCCTAGTTTTTCAAGAGTTTTGAACATAAAGGGATGTTGTACTTTGTCGAATGCTTTTTCTGTGTCTATCAAGATCATCATATGGTTCTTATCTTTAAGTCTATTGATGTGGTGAGTAACATTTATTGATTTCTGTATATTGAACCAGCCTTGCATCCCAGGGATGAATCCTACTTGATCATGGTGCACAATTTTTTTGATGTGCCTTTGTATCTGATTCGCCAGAATTTTATTGAGGATTTTTGCATCTAGGTTCATCAGAGATATTGGTCTGTACTTTTCTTTCTTTGAGGTGTCTTTGTCTGGTTTCAGAATCAGGGTGATGTTGGCCACATAGAATGAATTTGGCAGAGCTCCCTCTTTTTCTATTTGCTGAAATAACTTGAAAAGTATTGATATTAATTCTTCTTTAAAGGTTTTGTAAAACTCCGCTGTATACCCATCCGGTCCTGGGCTTTTCTTGGTTGGTAGTCTTTTGATTGCTTCTTCTATTTCATCCATTGATATTGGTCTGTTTAGGTTGTCAATATCCTCCTGACTCAATCTGGGCAAATCATACGACTTAAGAAATTTATCCATGTCTTCACTATCTTCTATTTTATTGGAATATAGCTTTTCAAAATACTTTCTAATTGTCTTCTGTATTTCTGTAGTGTCTGTTGTGATAATGCCGTTTTCATCCCATATGCTAGTAGAAATTACTAGAACTAATAAATTAATTCAGCAAAGTGGCAGGATATAAAATCAACACGCATAAATCAAAGGCATTTCTGTATATCAGCGACAAAACTTCTGAAACGGAAATGAGGAAAAACACTCCATTCACAATATCCTCAAAAAAAATAAAATAAAATACTTGGGAATCAACCTAACAAAAGAGGTGAAAGATTTATACAATGAAAACTACAGAACCCTGAAAAGAGAAGTAGAAGAAGATCTTAGAAGATGGAAAAATGTACCCTGTTCATGGATAGGCAGAACTAACATCATCAAAATGGCGATATTACCAAAAGCTCTCTATAGGTTTAATGCAATGCCAATCAAAATCCCAATGGCACTTCTTGTAGAAATAGATAAAGCACATCATGAAATTCATATGGAAAAATAAAAGACCCAGAATAGCAAAAGCAATTCTAAGCAGGAAGTGTCAATCAGGCGATATAGCGATACCAGATTTCAAACTGTACTACAAAGCAGTAGTAACAAAAACAGCATGGTACTGGTACCAAAACAGGCGGGTGGACCAATGGTACAGAATAGAGGACACAGAGACTAATTCACAAAGCTACAACTATCTTATATTTAATAAAGGAGCTAAAAGCAAGCAATGGAGGAAGGATAGCATCTTCAACAAATGGTGTTGGGAAAACTGGAAATCCATATGCAACAAAATGAAACTGAATCCCCTCCTCTCGCCATGCACAAAAGTTAACTCAAAGTGGATCAAGGAGCTAGATATCAAATCAGAGACTCTGCGTCTGATAGAAGAAAAAGTTGGCTCCGATCTACATATTGTGGGGTCGGGCTCCAAATTCCTTAATAGGACACCCATAGCACAAGAGTTAATAACAAAAATCAGCAAATGGGACTTACTTAAACTGAAAAGTTTTTTCTCAGCAAGAGAAACAATAAGAGAGGTAAATAGGGAGCCTACATCATGGGAACAAATTTTTACTCCTCACACTTCAGATAGAGCCTTTATATCCAGAGTATACAAAGAACTCAAAAAATTAGACAATAAGATAACAAATAACCCAATCAACAAATGGGCCAAGGACCTGAACAGACACTTCTCAGAGGAGGACATACAATCAATCAACAAGTACATGAAAAAATGCTCACCATCTCTAGCAGTCAGAGAAATGCAGATCAAAACCACCCTAAGATACCATCTCACTCCAGTAAGATTGGCAGCCATTAGGAAGTCAAACAACAACAAGTGCTGGCGAGGATGTGAAGAAAAGGGTACTCTTGTACATTGCTGGTGGGACTGCAAACTGGTACGGCCAATTTGGAAAGCAGTATGGAGATTCCTTGGAAAGCTGGGAATGGAACCACCATTTGACCCAGCTATTGCCCTTCTCAGACTATTCCCTGAAGACCTTGAAAGAGCGTACTACAGGGATACTGCCACATCGATGTTCATAGCAGCACAATTCACAATTGCTAGACTGTGGAACCAACCCAGATGCCCTTCAATAGATGAATGGATAAAAAAAATGTTGCATTTATACACCATGGAGTATTACGCAGCACTAAAAAATGACAAAATCGTGGAATTTGCAGGGAAATGGATGGCACTAGAGCAGATTATGCTTAGTGAAGCTAGCCAATCCCTAAAAAACAAATACCAAATGTCTTCTTTGATATAATGAGAGCAACTAAGAACAGAACAGGGAGGAAGAGCAGGAAGAAAAGATTAACATTAAACAGATACATGAGGTGGGAGGGAAAGGGAGAGAAAAGGGCAATCGCATGGTAATGGAGGGAGACCCTCATTGCTATACAAAATTACATATAAGAGGTTGTGAGGGGAATGGGAAAATAAACAAGGAGAGAAATGAATTACAGTAGGTGGGGTAGAGAGAGAAGATGGGAGGGGAGGGGAGGGGGGATAGTAGAGGATAGGAAAGGTAGCAGAATACAACAGTTACTATTATGGCATTATGTAAAAATGTGGATGTGTAACTGATGTGATTCTGCAATCTGTATTTGGGGTAAAAATGGGAGTTCATAACCCACTTGATTCTAATGTATGAAATATGATATGTCAAGAGCTTTGTAATGTTTTGAACAACCAATAAAAAAAAAGTGTTTCTTCTCAGCAAAGGAAACAATAATGTGAGGAGAGAGCCTATAGAATGGGTGAAAATTCTTACCATATGCACCTCAGATACAGCATTAATCTCTAGGATATTTAAAGAACTCAAAAACCTTATCACTCAAAAATACAAATCACCTAATCAATAAATGCACTAAGGACTGAACAGACACTTCACAGAAGAAGAAATACAATCAACCAACAAATATATGAAAAATGTTCAACATCTCTAGTAATTAGAGAAATGCAAATCAAAACTACTCTAGGATTTCATCTCATTCCAGTCAGAATGACAATCTTTAAGAACAGATGCAACAATAAATGCTGGTGGGGATGTGGGGAAAATGTACACTCATACATTGCTGGTGAGACTGCAAATTGTTGCAACCACTATGGAAAGCAGTATAAAAATTCCTCAGAAAACTCAGAATAGAACCACTATATGACCCAGGTATCCCACTCCTTTGTTTATACCCAAAGGACTTAAAATCAGCAAACTACAGTGATACAGCCACACCAATGTTTATAGAAGCTCAATTCAAAATAGCTAAACTATGGAACCAACCTAGATGTCCTTTAATAGATGAATGAATAAAGAAATTGTGGTATATATTTAATAGAATATTACTCTGTTTTAAAGAAGAATGAAATTATGGCATTTCCTGGTAAATGGATAGAGCTCGAGAATATCATGCTAAGTGAAATAAGCTAATCCCAACAAAACAAAGGCCAAATGTTTTCTCTAATATGCAGATGCTAATTCGCAATAAGGGGGGGATACTATGGAAGAATAAAGTTACCTTAGATTAGGTAGAGGGGAATGAAGGAAGGGGAGGGAATATTGGGATAGGAAGGATAGTAGAATGAACAGACTATATGAACAGAAGGATATAGAATGACCAATGTGATTCTACAATATGTACAATCAGAAAAATGATACTGTGTAGATCAAAGCACATAAATGCATTCTACTATCATGTATAACTAATTAAAACAAATTTTAAAAAGGAACCAGAAATATTATGGCAAATACTACTTGTTTGTGTCTTTTTGAGGGTTCTCCAGAGAACAGAACAGAATATGTGCATAGAAAAAGAGATCTATTTTAAGGAGTTGGCTCATGCAAGTAAGTCCAAAATGGACCCACAGGATGGGCATCCAGAGAGTAACTGACACTGCTGCAGTCTTTGGACTACAAGGTTGCAGTGAATAACTTTGAAGGATGAATTAGCATCTCCCTCCTTCACAAATAGTAGGCTTGCTTACTATGTATTATAGAAGTAGTGGATTACCTAAACCTAGTGCTCCTTGGAACTAACAAAACACCTCTACATGTAAAGCATCTATCAGAATCCATATCATATTTCCCTATGTGACTGAGAGGAAAAGGGAGCAAACACAAATATGCTAGTGCTCATACTGCTTGCAGTGCTGTATGTCATAAAGTCTTTTGTCTTTGACTTTGAACGAGAAGCATTGTGCCTTCTGTTGGCATCCATGAAATCATGGTGGTGAAATGTGGTAGCTTGTATGAAGGAGAAAATCAAATCCAAGACCCTTATTGTAAAAGCATATGCAAATGTTGTTTCATTGATTTATTGGCAAATCCAATAAAAAGTTGTGTTAATTTCCATCAATGGGAAAACCATTTAATAAAATGATGCATCAATATTATAGAATATTATACCACTATTGAGGAAGAATTATTCTATCTATATGCATTAGAGAAATAAGAATATATGTACGTGCATGTGTGTATATATATGTTTGTGAGTATTTGTGTGTGTGTGTGTATAATGTATATATGTAATAAGTATACATATATTTGAATGAACATAGAGAAGTTTGACAGGAAATTTTGCCTACCTCGGGAATTAGGTTAGATTAGGTTTTTATGGATCAATATATAGGTTGACTTTGTTTTAAACAGGTGATTTTAATGATTCAGGAAAAATTCCATATCTACATGAATACTATGTAACTGCAAGCAACCAGCATAAAATCAAGGTACTTTATTTTAAACAAGTGGTATAAGCAACTCAGAGTATAAACTCTAATGTGAGTCATTCTTCTATGTTTTTTCTACACCACTCCCCACTCCAAACTACACTTTTGGGACAAAGGTGTCATCTATCTGGTTAATTATGTTCTCTACTATTGCACATTCTTATAAGGCAGAGATATCCAGGTGCAGTAGTGCACACCTGTAATCCTAGTGGCTTGGGTGGTTGAGGCAGGACATTTGCAAGTTCAATGTCAGCCTCATTAACTCAGCAAAGCCCTAAGCGAATTAACGAGACTCTGTCTCTAAATTAAAAAAAAAAAATACAAAAAGGGCTGGGATGTGGCTCAGTGGTAAAGCATCCCTGAATTCAATCTCAGGTACCCCAAACAATTAATTTTAAAAAATAATGCAGGGATGGTATCATGTCTTGATAGAGTGTCTAAGGAGTCACATTCAGGATGATGGAATTTCCATTTTGTTGAAGATGAATACATGTGCAAACACAGGGCTATTGCATCACCAGTCTTGATTAAATTAGAGAAAATCAAGGTGCCTTATTTACATTTCCATAGTTGCTTTATGTAAAAATCAGTTTTATTTGATCATTTCCTTAAGAAATATTCTGATCAACTGATCTTTCAAAGGAAAGATAACTTAGCCTCACGTGTACAATATAAAAGTCAATAGAAAATGAGTGTTTAGGACCTTTTCAAGGTGTGTGTTAGTTCTCAGGGAGCACTGCAATGCTGTTTGTTCCAGAAAGTTCATGTACTCTCTGCAGGGCATTGAAATGGTCAGATGGCCAGTTGTACACCATTTACATTGGTTTTCCCACAAACAGATGCATGGCTTTCACATAGTTTTTTCATCCCGCATGAAAGCTGTCATAAATGCCTACAGGAAGAGTGATCTTGTCTCTCCCCTCCACAAAAATCTAGATCCAATTGTTCTCCTTATCTCTTTCATCAAAGTGCCTACTGCCATCTAAGGTGTAGCATATCTCCTTGTCTAAATGTATATGCTCCTCACAAAACATCTGGATCATTATAATGTGAAAGCTTATCTTTACATATGGTTATTGCATCCATCCAGGGGTAATTTCTCTCTCTCTTCAGATATTTTCCAATTCTAGTTTATTTTTGTATTTGTCAGCATGCAACTGCCAGCACAGCATCTTGAACCTGCCCAACTACTCCAGGGCCATCAGGTGCCTCGCTCAGTATGTGGGGCCACTGCAGTTGTGGAGAGACTTTTCCACATAGGAGGCTGCAGGAGGAGAGGCAGGCCTGGTAAGAAGTCTTTATACAGGGTTACTGCCTCAGGGGAAGGCTACTGGAAGGGAGTATACCCTGAGCCAAGTCCTTGAGCTCTCTAGAGTTGGCAAAAGATGAGTTTGTTTTTTAAATAAATATTTATTATTTTAAAATTAAAATATAATGAACTCCTAGAACTCTATTTGAATTAATAAATGACTTCAGCAAGGTAGAAGAATATAGGATCAATATACAAAAATCAATTGTATTTTTATACTTGCAATGAACCATCCAAAATGATATTGGGAAAACAATTCCATTTTCAAGAGCATCAAAATGAATAAAATACTTAGGAATAAGCTTAACCAAATAGGTGAAATACATACACTGGAAACTACAAAACAATGTTGAAATTACAGAAGATCTAAATAAATTGAAAAGAGATCACATGCTTACATGACCATAAGATTTAATATTGCTTAGCTCTCAGTAATCTCTAAATTGATTTATAGATTCAATATAATTTTTGTTAGAGCCCCATATTACTTCTTTGTAGAAATTGACACACTGATGCTAAAATTCATATATAAATTTAAGGGACACACAATGGTTAAAAAAATCTTTAAAAAAGAACAAGGATAGAGGACACACACTTTTCCATTTCAAAATTTATTGTGAAGCAATAGTAATCAAGACAGTGTGGTACTAGCAATAAGGATAGACATATATAGAGATCAATGCAATAAAATTGAGAGTTCAGAAAAGGATTCATATGCCTACAGTCAATTGATTTTTGACAAGGTCTTCAGACCATTCAATAGTGAAACAAAAGCCTGTTCAATAAGTGTTGGTGGGACAAATGGACATCCACATGTGAAAGAAACTGGACCACCTAAATCATACCATATACAAAACTTAACTGAAAATTATTCAATGACATAAATATAAGATACAATTAGCCATAAAACTCTTGGAAGAAAATCAGAGAAAATTTGAGGATCTTGGATTTGGCAGTGAATTCTTGGATATATATAAAAAACAACAACAAAACAAAAACAGATAAATTAGACCTCATCAAAATGACATTTGTGCTTGAAAATATACTACAAAGAAAGTGAAAAGACATGTCATAGTCTGGAAGAAAATATTTGCAAATCATACGTCTGATAAAAAAACTTGAATCTGGAACTTATTAATAACTTACAACTCAATAATATTATAAATCACCTAAATGAATAATGGGCTAAGGCTCCAAATACATATTTCTGTAAAGAAAATATGTAAGTAGCTAATAAAAACATGAAAAGTTGGGGCCTGGGGTTATGGCTCAGTGGTAGAGTGCTTGCCTTGCATGTGTGAGGCCCTGGGTTATCCTCAGCACCACATAAAAATAAATAAATAAAATAAAGGTATTGTGTCCATTGACAACTGAACATTATTAAAAAAAAACAACATGAAAAGTTGCTTGGTATCATTAGTCATTAGGGGAATACAAATAAAAAATAACATAAAAATGGGATTTGGAGAACCTGAAACCTTCATATACTGCTGGTGAAAATGTAAACTGGTGCAAAATTTCTGGAAAATAATCTACCAGTTCTTCAAAACTTTAAACATAGAGTATCATTTGACTCAGCATTTAAACTCTTAATAATAACCAAGAGAAATGAAAACATATGTCCACACTAAAACTTGTAAATGAATGTTTATAGTAGCAGTATTCATAACAGCTTTAAGGTGGAAATAAGTAAAATATTCACAAACTGAGGAATGTTAAACAAAATGTTTTACCCATACAATGGAATGTTAGTCAGCCATAAAAAAGAATGAATTACAGGTTTATGATATGGATGAACCTTGAAAATATTATGATAACTGAAAGAAGGCAAATATAAGTGCAACATTTCATGATTCTGTTTATATGAAATATCCAGAATAGGTCATTTAGAGAGAGAGAAAATAGACTACTGATTGCCTAGGGCTTGAAGGAAATGAAGGGGAAGGGGGTTAAGAGTGATAGCGAGCAGGACATAGTGGTGCAGGCCTGTAATCCCAGCAATTTAGGAGGATGAGGCAGGAGGATTCAACCTTAGTAATTTAGTGAGGCCCTCAGCAACTCAGCAGGACTCTGTCTCAAAAAGTAAAAAGTAAAAAGTAGTGGGGATATAGTTCAGTATTATAGCATCCCTGTACCAAAAAAAGGAGAAGAAAGGCAGATAATTAAATAGCTAAAGCTATTTATAGCTAAAGCCTATTTATAGGATTTTTATCTGGAGTCATGAAAATATTTTAAATTTGATTTGGTCAATGGTTGCAGAAATTTGTAAATATACTATAAATCATTGAATTGTACCCTTTAAATGTGTGAGTGAGTCATATAATATCTGAATTATATAACAGTGAATCTGTTACCAAAAACATACAACAAAGGAAAATATTGATTCTTTCTATCATTTTACACTTTCTTTACACTATGATAAAAATAGTGTGAAGCAGACATTTCTGCTTCTTAAAAGACGAAGAAGAAAGGAAGGAAGGAATGAAGGAAGGAAGGAAGGAAGATAAGGGTTAGAGGAAGGAAGAGGTAAAGTCAGCTCTACCAAATATATACATGCCTATAAATGAGCAGGAATCCAATCAGGCTATTTCCAATTTTCTATGTGGTTGTAAATAAACTGGCCACAGGGTATAAGAGATTTGGAATGTCTTGTATTTTTTGTACTTTGCTGCCTATCTCCTAGCTGAAATGATATTTGGCACTCCTACCAATATGGTCAAGTAGCTCTTCCTCAGGACAAAGAAAATTCCTTCTTTAAAACAAAACAAAAAAAGTGCCAATGGGCAAAAGGAAAGAAAGCCACCTGGCTTTGTCTTTCTTGTTGACAAATATAAATCATCTTCTTCCTTTTAAAAAAAGGATTTAAAGATTGTTTCTTTAATCTTAACATAATTCCCAAAGATAGCAGATTCTTGTAGTTCATCTGCAGAACAATAAAAAGTTAATATTAAAAGAAAAAAAGAAATAAGCCAGCATACCTAAGATCTTCCCCTACTCACCCAAAATATAATTTATCAGAGTATGTTCATCAGAAAAATCTCAGGGCATGTAAGGATAATGAGGGAATAATTTAAAAATTGACTTAGAAATCAAAAGCATACTGTTATGACAGTTCATACATTCCATGACAGACATCTGCCTTAACATGGCCCTTTCCTTATTCAATGGTGAATTCAAAATTTCCTGTCCTTTGAAGTGTCCCCTTTGAAACAAAATAGAGCAAAAAATTTATATCCATAAACTGTCACCTAATATGTTGCAATCAGTTACAGATAAATAGTATTTTCATATTTTTATTTTACTTTAATTGACCCAATAAATAAAATCCACTGTTTGAAAAGTGAGTAAAGTCTAGGAATTCAACTTCTGAATATACTTTAAATATTCCCATTTGTCAAATAGAAAAGATTAACTCTTATAATATAAATACAGAATGTCAAGATCAAACAAAAGAACATGGTTAATGGTAGAATTTTAAAGCAAATGAATTTAGAGGGAATGAAAATTTGGCTCCATTTGACAAGTCCCTGATGTTTCTAGAACTTAGAAGTAACCTAGCAACTTTCAAACTTGTAACCTTATTCCTGAAGTAGAAAGATGAGGTATGTCTATGACACCTGAAAACAAGCATCTTTCCAGAACCTCAAATGTACTTGAAGATTTGGAGGAAAGCATTACTACACAAGTGTATCCACACTTTCTTGCAGTACAGTGAAAATGTTCATGTGGAATTTTAACCATAAAATAATAGAGAAATGCTAGACTATACTTGAAAGTCATTAAAAGAACAAGGGAGATAGAAAGCTTCTATCTTGACCCCTATGATCTCTACCTCTTAGTGGTCATACCCTCATGTAATTCCAGCCCCTTGAGTGTGGGCTGCATTTATCAACTCTAACAAATAAAATGAGCCAGAAGTGATAGGAAGTCATTTTAAGATTAGATTACAAAAAAACAAAAAGATTAGGTTACAAAAGACTGTGGCTTGCCTCTTGGGTTACCTCTTTGAGGTGTATGCTTCAAGAGAAGGCAGCTGCCATGTTGTGTGTTGTTCTATGTAGGGGCTGATATGGCAAGGACTTGAGGCCTACCAAGAGCCACCTGAGTGAACTTGGAAATGTATCTTCTCCCAATTAAGCCTTGAAATGATGGCAACCTCAGAACACAAATTGATTGCAGCCTTATGTCTGATACTGAGCCAGGGACACCCAGGTATAGAAACTGAGATAACAAATCCCTGTAGTTATAAACCTCTATAAAGTTTTTGGTAATTTGTTAAGCATCAGTAGATAACTGATATAGCATGAAAGGTAAATATATTTATCAAAGTATCTACAAAATAGACTATGAAGAGCCATTGCTCATAGTTGAGCCCACACACAGAGAAAAAGAGAAGTAGGACACATTGCTACTTTCTGAACAGCTGTAATTCTTCAGAAACAGAAAAAGAGAGAGAGGAGTTTGGCTTAGTTCCTCTCTTCCAATTTTGGGCAGTAATTGCCAGTCATTTATGAGCTCCTTGTTGACTGAAGTTAGAAATATCCAATATTATCTTTATCCGATGACAATATTAATTAATTTCCTCACATTTTCCAGGACTAACCAATCATATTACATGTAATAACTTGAAAAAACTAGCATTTTACTTTATTACCTCCATCTCTTTAAACCGAGGATATACAGAGCTCAGCCTCTGTTTCCTTACTCTTGTAATGACAACATTCTTCAGCTTTAATGCTTTATATTGTACAAAGCCATCTATGTGATGTCATAAAATGTGCTTAGAGTTAACCACTTTGGAATACCATGTACACAAATCCTACCCTAGCATAAAAGGGTGTGTTAACTTATATTTAGATAGATGTTAAAATTTCACTGCATTGTAATAACTAGGTTCTTCTTTTCTAAGTCTGGTATGAAGGAAAAGAATACATTTTAAAAGTACTTTTCAAAATATGTGTTTTCTACCTTCATTAATATCATTAAGATATTAGGATACATGGGCTGGGGATGTGGCTCAAGCGGTAGCGTGCTCGCCTGGCATGTGTGTGGCCCGGGTTCGATCCTCAGCGCCACATACAAATAAAGATGTTGTGTCTGCCGAAAACTAAAAAATAAATATTAAAAAAAAAAAAAAAAAGATATTATGGAGAGGATCCAACATGGCGGCCGGCGAGCAGGCAGCATTTTCTATACCTCCGCAATAATGGGATCAGAGAGACACATAAATACACTTGCATGGGACCTGCTGAGGAACTTCTAACAATATTCCACTGAAAGGAGACCTGCCCATAACTAGTAAGTCTGTGGGAGGGGTCAGTTTGTCCCAGGCGACTGAATCTCGGCAACGCGGATCAGGGACACAATCCCGCCGGCCGCCGCTGAACTGCAGCGAACATATGAACCTACTGGGCCCCGCAGGCCTGAGTCTGTGAACTGACTCTAGCGGCTTGGCGCTAGGAACAACACTCCCACCACCCCACCCCACCCCCAGCCGGTTCGGAGCAACGCGGATCAGGGACACAATCCCGCCGGCCACGGAGGCGGCTGGACTGGGCCCCGCAGGCCTGATTCTGTGAACTGCCTCTAGCGGTTTGGCGCTAGGACATTGGCAGCGCTTAGTGCTGAGTTCCAGCTTTGAGACAGAGGAGAGAAGCGGTCCAGTTTGGTTCCAGACACCGGTCGGACCACAGAGGAGGACAGCAGCCGCCATTTCGGAGAGATGATGTAATCATCCCCATGTTCTACTGATCTCAGCTCATTCAGCTACGGAACAGGTGATTTCAGGCTGGTATTTGCCTGCGTCTAGCAGACAGATTTCTTGCTCAGGCTCGGGACTGGGGATCTTGTGGAGAATACTCCTAGAGGCTCCTGCCTGGCAAGGCGTGCGCCGGGCACTGAGCAGCTGGATTCTGGTTCCCGGGGCTAACCTGGCCCAGGTCTGAGGAAACTGCGGAGACTGCCGGTGGAGGCCAGCTCCAAGTGGAGCGTGCGCTGAGCTTGGGGCGACTGGGTTCTGACTCCCGGAACAGTTTTGGCCTGGGGCTAGGGAACCCGTGGGGGTCGCTCTCTGGAAAACTAAAAGTTGGTTCTTTGAAAAAATAAATAAAATTGACAGACCCTTAGCCATGCTAACGAAGAGAAGAAGAGAGAGAACCCAAATTACTAGCATACGGGATGAAAAAGGCAATATCACAACAGACACTTCAGAAATACAGATGATAATCAGAAATTATTTTGAATCCTTATACTCCAATAAAATAGAAGATAGTGAAGGCATAGATAAATTCCTTAAGTCTTATGATCTGCCCAGATTGAGTCAGGAGGATATTGACAACCTAAACAGACCAATAACAATTGAGGAAATAGAAGAAACCATCAAAAGATTACCAACTAAGAAAAGCCCAGGACCGGATGGGTATACAGCAGAGTTTTACAAAACCTTTAAAGAGGAACTAACACCAATACTTTTCAAGCTATTTCAGGAAATAGAAAAAGAGGGAGAACTTCCAAATTCATTCTACGAGGCCAACATCACCCTGATTCTGAAACCAGAAAAAGACACTTCAAAGAAAGAAAACTACAGACCAATATCTCTAATGAACCTTGACGAAAAAATCCTCAATAAAATTCTGGCGAATCGGATTCAAATACATATCAAAAAAATTATACACCATGATCAAGTAGGATTCATCCCTGGGATGCAAGGCTGGTTCAATATACGGAAATCAATAAATGTTATTCACCACATCAATAGACTTAAAAATAAGAACCATATGATCATCTCAATAGATGCAGAAAAAGCATTCGACAAAGTACAGCATCCCTTTATGTTCAAAACTCTAGAAAAATTAGGGATAACTGGATCATACCTCAACATTGTAAAAGCAATCTATGATAAGCCACAGGCCAGCATCATTCTGAATGGAGAAAAATTGAAGGCATTCCCACTAAGATCTGGTACAAGACAGGGATGCCCTCTCTCACCACTTCTGTTCAACATAGTCCTTGAAACACTGGCCAGAGCAATTAGACAGATGAAAGAAATTAAAGGCATAAAAATAGGAAAAGAAGAACTTAAATTATCACTGTTTGCAGATGATATGATTCTATACCTAGCAGACCCAAAAGGGTCTACAAAGAAGCTATTAGAGCTAATAAATAAATTCAGCAAAGTGGCAGGATATAAGATCAACACGCATAAATCAAAGGCATTCCTGTATATCAGCGACAAACCCTCTGAAAGGGAAATGAGGACAACTACTCCATTCACAATATCCCCCCCAAAAATAAAATACTTGGGAATCAACCTAACAAAAGAGGTGAAAGATTTATACAATGAAAATTACAGAACACTAAAGAAAGATATAGAAGAAGACCTTAGAAGATGGAAAAATATACCCTGCTCATGGATAGGCAGAACTAACATCATCAAAATGGCGATATTACCAAAAGTTCTCTATAAGTTCAATGCAATGCCAATCAAAATCCCAACAGCATTTCTTGTAGAAATAGATAAGAGAATCATGAAATTCATATGGAATAATAAAAGACCCAGAATAGCAAAAACAATGCTAAGCAGGAAGTGTGAATCAGGCGGTATAGCGATACCAGACTTCAAACTATACTACAGAGCAATAGTAACAAAAACAGCATGGTACTGGTACCAAAACAGGCGGGTGGACCAATGGTACAGAATAGAGGACACAGTAACCAATCCACAAAACTACAACTATCTTATATTTGATAAAGGGGCTAAAATCATGCAATGGAGGAAGGATAGCATCTTCAACAAATGGTGCTGGGAAAACTGGAAATCCATTTGCATCAAAATGAATCTGAATCCCTATCTCTCGCCATGCACAAAAGTTAACTCAAAATGGATCAAGGAGCTTGATATTAAAGCAGAGACACGGCATCTGATAGAAGAAAAAGTTGGTTATGATCTACATACTGTGGGATCGGGCTCCAAATTCCTCAATAGGACACCCATAGCGCTAGAGTTAACAAATAGAATCAACAAATGGGACTTACTCAAACTAAAAAGTTTTTTTCTCAGCAAAAGAAACAATAAGAGAGATAAACAGGGAGCCTACATCCTGGGAACAAATCTTTACTCCACACACTTCAGATAGAGCCCTAATAACCAGAATATACAAAGAACTCAAAAAATTAGACAATAAGATAACAAATAACCCAATCAATAAATGGGCCAAGGACCTGAACAGACACTTCTCAGAGGAGGACATACAATCAATCAATAAGTACATGAAAAAATGCTCACCATCGCTAGCAGTCAGAGAAATGCAGATCAAAACCACCCTAAGATACCATCTCACTCCAGTAAGATTGGCAGCCATTAGGAAGTCAAACAACAACAAGTGCTGGCGAGGATGTGGGGAAAAGGGCACTCTTGTTCATTGCTGGTGGGACTGCAAATTGGTGCAGCCAATTTGGAAAGCAGTATGGAGATTTCTTGGAAAGCTGGGAATGGAACCACCATTCGACCCAGCTATTCCCCTTCTCGGTCTATTCCCTAAAGCCCTAACAAGAGCATGCTACAGGGACACTGCAACATTGATGTTCATAGCAGCTCAATTCACGATAGCAAGACTGTGGAACCAGCCTAGATGCCCTTCAATAGATGAATGGATAAAAAAAATGTGGCATTTATACACTATGGAGTATTACTCTGCATTAAAAAATGACAAAATTATAGAATTTGGAGGGAAATGGATGGCATTAGAGCAGATTATGCTAAGTGAAGCTAGTCAATCTTTAAAAAACAAATACCAAATGACTCCTTTGATATAAGGGGAGTAAACAAGGACAGGGTAGGGACGAAGAGCTTGAGAAGAAGATTTACATTAAACAGGGATGAGAGGTGGGAGGGAAAGGGAGTGAGAAGGGGAATCGCATGGAAATGGAAGGCGATCCTCAGGGTTATACAAAATGACATATAAGAGGAAAGGAGGGGTAAGACAAGAGAATACAAATGGAAGAAATGATTTACAGTAGAAGGGGTAGAGAGAGAAAAGGGGAGGGGAGGGGAGGGGAGGGGAGGGGGGATAGTAGACAATAGGACAGACAGCAGAATACATCAGACACTAGAAAGGCAATATGTCAATCAATGGAAGGGTAACTGATGTGATACAGCAATCTGTACACGGGGTAAAATTGGGAGTTCATAACCCACTTGAATCAAACTGTGAAATATGATGTATTAAGAACTATGTAATATTTTGAACGACCAACAATAAAAAAAAACAGTTAACAAAAAAAAAAGATATTATGATACATTATAGCATATATTCTTGCAAAATATTAATGGAATTTGTTCATAGACAACTACATTATATAATAGAGAATTATAAATATTGGCATTTAGTTTTCTATAAGACACTGATTTCTTTTGTATGCCTTAAGTTTTTGGTGGTATGGTTAGATAAACTATAGAAATCTAATTCCCCTCAAGCTTTAGTTAGACCTTAAAGTTGTAAGCAGGAGAAATTTTAAACTTTTTACTTGGCAAGAATTATGCTGACATCAGCAGATGAATGGAGTAAAAAAATTATGGCATATAAACACAATGGAACATTATTCAACCTTAAAAAGGGAAATCTTGTCATTTGCAAGAACATTGATGAGCCAGGAGGACATTATGTCAAGTGAGATAAATCAGGAACACAAAGAAAAATACAACATGATCTCACTTATATTTGGAATCTTTAAAAAGTTCAACTCATAGAAATAGAGAGTAGAATGGGTTGGGCCTGGGTGGGAGATGGGGAGTGGGATTGGGAATGGAAATATGGATATTTTTATTAAAGGACACAAAATTTCAGTTGAATAGGATAAATAAGTTCTGGTCTATTGTTCAGTATGGTGACTCTGGTTAATAATAATGTACTATATCCTTGAAAATTACCAAGAGAGTATATTTCAAATATACCATAAAAATGATAAGTATGTGGGCTGGGGATAAGCTTGCCTGGCATGCGTGCGGCCCGGGTTCGATCCTCAGCACCACATACAAACAAAGATGTTGTGTCCGCTGAAGACTAAAAAATAAATATTAAAAAAAATTTCTCTCTCCTCTCTCTCAAGAGAGAATTTTTAATATTTATTATTTTTTTTTTCAGTTGTCAGGGGACACAATATCTTTGTTTGTATGCTGAGGATCGAACCTGGGCCGCACGCATGTCAGGCCAGCGTGCTACCGCTTGAGCCACATCCCTAGCCCTCTCTCTCTCTCTCTCTCTCTCTTTAAAAAAAAATGATAAGTATGTGATGGATATGTGATTTAGCTTGATTTAATCATTCCACCGTGTACACATAATAGAAACATTATGTTGTACCCAAAAGTATATACAATAAAGAGTATTTTGAAAAGACTTTTGATGAGCCAAATTATAAATTTTGTTACAAATGACTATTAGCAGATATGCTCTGAAAGTCACAAAAAATTGATTTTGTTTAATCCACTTTCTTCCTTAATATGTAAGTGTATAAAAATGAGAAAAATGAGGGGTAGCACCTAAATTAATACAGAAAATTTGAAATCAAGTAGCAGCAAATGAGGAGGCAGGGAATATAGTCCATGTTTAGTGGACTTGGTATGGTTTGCTTCACAGGAAAACGACTAATGTATGTTCAATAAGCTTTTTCACTCTAACTAGAGTTCTGGAATACATGACAATGCATTATAACTTACGGACGTGCCTAGACACATAAACTATGTAATTTGCCATGTGCTTCCATCCCCTTTACATGATCCTTTACAAACTAATCTCTGATGGGAGGGAATAGTGACCTTTATCCTTTTGTTTTACACAAGTTTGGTGCTCTTAATCAGCATTGCTGTTTCACTCTCTCCCTCATTTTGACATGCATTCAACTTAAGGGAGTGATTTTTCCATTATTAAGAATTATATATAAACTGATTTTTTTAGTGCAGATACTCTTAGTGAATTATGCATGGTTCTGCCAAGGAAGTTATAATTCTTTCATTCCAAATACATCGTTCATCCAGGAGACCTGGACTGATTTAAAAGTATGCTGTGATTGTAAACCACTTTGGGATCCTTTGGGATGAAGCACAATGTATAATAATGTTATATCATAGGAGAACAGGTAGGAACAAGAATGACAGAACATATGAGGTGTTAATCATTTAATATTATTTCTAAATTATTCAAAGTGATTCCCAAGACAAATGTTATCTTCAGTTTGACATCAAATCCATGTATACTTGACAGGTAGAAAGCACATTGCTGCTCTATATTTTCCTTGGCTTTTTTCTTCAGATTCATAAGTCAATAATAAGTTGGCTCGCCTCCTTACAAAAGACAGAGCTACATCAATAGATATCATCCATCAAATAAAACTTAGATTGTACTCCAGGGAAACTGATTTTCCCCAGATATCCTTCAAATCCCTATAGTGGTCAACACACTGTTCTACCCTTTCCATCTTTCGCATAGACAGAAATTGCTTTCTTTCTGGAATTCAACAGAGATTTGGCTTTTTCTAAGGCAGCCCTCTGGGACACTCTAAAAGCTTTCTCAAGATTGTATCATTTATTTGTCTGTCACAAAGAAATGCAAGCAAAAAGCCAAGCTCTAAGTAAAAGCTAGACATTACACAGCAAGTCCCCCTCCCCCTATGCTCAGGTCAGGGCCTGACTGTTTCCTTCTCAACCACAGAATAAGTCATTGTTACCCTTTGGTAGAGGAAAGCAAACAGGAAAAGCAAAGCAACCCTTTTAGGGAAGAGAAAAGAAAGATCAGTGAAACTCAATAGGCAGCCTGGTCAGTTGGAGATCAGCTTTTATGTTTCCTTTCACAAATGTATATGGAAGTGCTCATCTTTTTCTTCGATAAAGTCAATGAAAATTTTTCTTCACATTGCTAATGAGAATTCTAAAGATATTTCCAAATGAACATTGACATCAACTTTATGATTAAAGGAAATGTGTATAAATGAAAGTTGGGTTGGCTGAAGCAAAAAAAAAATCATTAAAACGAAATTTAGCCTTTCAGCTTAGGGGGTATCTCACATTCATGCATTAAAGGTTGTATTTTTTAATGTCCTGTCCATTGTAAAAAACTACTGACTTCTGTGAAAACGTTTATTTCAAAGAGTTGGTAAGGCTTCAAAGAATCTAGCACCCTGTAAAACATAGGCAATCTACTGGATGGCTCAGCGAATTCAGGACACATGATTTTAGTGTTTCAAGAATCCACTAAATGATGTTATGCTGAAAACGTGTATAAATCTGTATCTCTTTGGAAACTAATATATACCAATGGCATGTCTGTACATCTGAATTATATTTGAGCCATTCATAATTCTATTTCTCCAATTGCTATATTTCCAGGAAAGTTCCATTTATTTCTCTATTTATCTTCTTTTTCAAAGACTACTCTCCTACTCTTCTTCCTGAAGAGTATAAGTATGTGTTTCTTGTTATATCAGGAAATTTTTAAGGAAAGGGGAAATTTTATTTTACTTTCCATTCTTATCATTTCTCTATAATGTAGCACCCTATGTTTAACTCTATCCTTCTGTATTCTAACTGCCCATTTGATTAGAGAGTGACAGTGCTATTAGGATAAAATTTGAACATTTAGATTAAGCCATTTTAAAAAATCTACATTATAAGTCAATAAATGCAAGCAAGACTGTTCATAAATTTAATAATCATATCTGTAAGAGTGGGATTGGAAAGTAACATACATCTAAAGTGGAACTAGTTGATTACAATTAGAATGTGAAACACTAAAGATTCTTTTGCCTCCAGCTGGGAAATTGGTAAGCTCTATTATGGGGTAACTTAGTGAATTGTCCCTTTTATATCTTAGGGTTCAGACTTGGGGACAACCAAAGTTCAGGGACATGATATAAATACTTTGGCATATTGGATTTTATTGGTTACAGCTTTTAACCTTGAATAAATACCTATTGAGAGGATGAAAGCTATGGTCCAAGCTGGTATATCTGAAAACTGAGGGAAGAAAATAGACATACTTTCTGCTTATGGCCAGCAATACAAAATGGCTGACAGGAAATCATGGATCTTCTCATATAGGAAGTGTTGTATACTGTGCTCCAAGCTAAACTGAGTGTTAGCAAACTTTAGGGAACAGGATGTATAGCAGACGATAAGACTAGTATTTATCCCCTAGGCTCCATACCTAGGACTTTTTCTTGTGTGTTCCCTGTGTGACTAAGGGCATGCGTACCTTCATTAAAGAACAGTCCATTGGTATTCTTCTGCCTTAGACAAGGGACAGATTGACTGTATTGCCCCTGTACCCTAATTTATTGTTATTTGGATTGCCCCAAGAAAGAGCAAGACAAATACCATTTAACTAAGGACTGGGTCAATGGCCAAACCTCCTGGATCCACTGCTTAAAAACAGAAACCCTGAGGCACAGATTCAAGGACCATGACTCAGAGGGATATGTGTCATTGGTTACCAGCCCATGAAGCTGACCAGATGCAAATTGGCAAAAGGCCAATTAAGGTTTTAAAAGGATTGGATTCATAGTCTGCCTGGAAATAAGCCAAAACAGTGAATAGAAGTACCAAGCCACAGGAAGACAGTCTAATAGCATTGGTGGAACCCCTTGAATTTACCAGTTAAATGAATCAACATATTCCTTTTTGTTAATCTGTTTAATGTGGGTTTCCCTCACTTATAACTAAGAATCCTAACTAACACAGGCAGAAGGGAATGGGAGGGAAATTAAACTGTATTGAGAAATTATTAATTTCAAAAAGGGTGTTAATGGGCTGGGGTGATAGCTCAGTGGTAAAGTGCTTGCCTAGCATGTGTGAGGCACTGTGTTCGATTCTCAGCACCACATATAAACAAATAAACGTCCTTTGACAACTAAAAAAATATTTTTAAAAAATGGTGCTAGGTACTATCCTATATTCTCTTTAATGTTCACAATGTCCTTGTGATACAACAGAAACAGATATTATGTACTATGAGGCACATAAGGTTGTCCTTCATTTTGTTTAAAGGAAATTGAGGTTCAGAGACATAAATACACAGTAAATGTCCACAGTCACACTGTTAGTAAGTGGCAAATTCAGGATTCAACCCAAATCTGATTTAAAATCCAGACTATTTCAATTATACTGTACTTCTCAACTACAATGAGGATAATAATAATGCTTGCCTCATTGGATTATTGTAAATGCTTAGAATATTATCTAGCACATGATAAGTGCTAAATAGTTAAACAAAATGCTAAAATACATTAATAGGCATACAATAGATGAAGGGGTTCCTCTTTGACATGAGAATTTAATATAATCTATGAAAGACATCCTCTTTGATCTCATCAAATCTTATGTCTAATGGTCTCCATTATTTAAAATCTGTAATCAGAAGATGGTTATATTCACTTGGTAGATTAAAAAAGACTAATTATAATTGCTAAAAACTTTTAAAATACAAAAGCTAGCTATAGTAGTTTTAGTTGTCCTGGTTTCAGGAAGGCTAAACATTTGAAATACACTTTTAAAAAAGCATTATTTGGGTATTATTATTTTTTTAGGGTCCCAAGCTAGGATTTTTTAGCATGCACATTATAAACTAAGAATTATTAAATGCATGGCTTTTGTAATGAGATTCTCACTTAATACATAATTCTGTGCACATGAGTGGAACTTACTAATATCTCAACTAGAAGCTACTTGAAAATTTAGGCAACATCAAATTTGCTTTACACAGAGTTTTATGCTTTAAAATAAAATATTCATAATGAGTTAATTATCATCTCAGTGTACCATAATTCCTATTTTGAAATGATATTCAAAAGATTAAAATCACCATTTGCATAAACTGGTTTTGCAAATAAGTAACAGTCTTGATCAATGCAAAATTACAAAATCCTCCACATGAAAGATAACCTTGACACTATAGTACAGATAGAGAAAGAATTTCCCTACAAAAAAACTAATGACCACCCCCAATTGTTTGAGGGCTTTTCATAGTTATTTTAATAAGTTGTCCACATTCTGTTTTCCTACAAAAACAGGAATATTCTATGTGCAATTTTGTGTGGGCTTTTTATTTTCTGTACATGGAGGATTGGGTTTAAATAATTGTCTGAGTTCATGCCTCTGCTATCTTTCCCTCCTGAACTTACAGGTGCTTGCTCACCACCACTAAGTCTCTTAGACACAAAACAGTGACTGACATGCAGTGCCCTGTCCATATTATAATTGCATAGAAAAGACACTACCAGGGTGTCCCAGCAATTATTTTCTACAATTGTGTGGAAAAGACACTATCAGGGTGTCCCAGCAATTATTATTTCTTTCTTGAAGCCATTGCAGAACAGAATGGCTGGACAGAACTTAAGCATCTCAATGCCCTTCAATTCCCAGAGCAAGCCTTTGTGATAACCAATCCTCTACATGTAAAGAAAAGAAGAACAAATTTTTACCAAGTAAGAAACACAACATCATTTCAACTCAGAAACTAAATAACATAATGATGTAAAAACTGATTTTTCACATTTAACTTACTAATGGATGATACTTTGCTCTAGTATTTTTTCCTGCAGAGAAAACAACTTGGGCAAAATTATTTTATTTCTTTTTAAATTTTTGATGCTAGGGATTGAACTTAGGACCTATGCATTCTAAGGCACACACTCTAACACTAAGGTACATCCCAGCCCCTAGGCAGAATTAAATCCTTTAATTTTGTAAGCATTATTATTCCTTGGTTGAACATGTTGCAGATGACAGTTAAGCATGTCTTCTAATTTATCACTTAACTCTAGAAATATATTTCATCAAAACTTGTTATAAATTCAAAGTATTAGTGTCTAAAGATTATTAACATTTTCATATTGTCATTTTATTCTTTATCACAGTATTAACACAACATTCCATACTACTTCTTCAAAAACAAAACATGTATGCTATGATTCTAACCAAATAATGTCTAGACATCAAAAGAAATGTGTTTTCTGATCTTTCAGTCTTTTAAAATACTCAGAGAACTTGCTGAAGAGGAAGGGAAGCAAACTAGATCAAAGTATTCACATTTTTTTTAAGTTACATGTTCCTATTTCTTGACAGATAAAGAGACAATAAATAAGATCTGCATCCTGTGATCAATAGAAATGAGAGGTTTGGGTTTTGCTATTTTGCTCTTGCTTACCTTTAAAAAATAAATAGAGCTTGCCTATGACTTCATTATATGCAGCACTTCAAGGTAAGCACAATAGAATTTAGTTTCCTGGTACGAGGCAATGGCATGTTCTTGGTACGTAAAAGATGATATTGAATTCAAGAATATATTCCTTTATAGGAATTCAATTATATCTTCTCTGGTATTTTCCTCAATCATATCCAATGCTATACCTTGAGTTAAATTCTCACATACTCTCTTGGCACAGAAGTACAGAAAGCTTTCTTTACCCTCCTCTTTGATTTTCCTCTCCAACTGGGTTAAAACACAACTCAGGATTTTTAACAGAAAAAGTTCTATATGAAGACAATTGATAGAATATCCAAACGTTTCCAAGTCCTCCAGCCTTTAAGGCTACCCTATCATTTAATATCCAATTATAAAATAATGCAAACTCCCATGGCTCATACAGTGAGAAGTCCAGTGTATTTCTCCGCCCAAATCTGAGGAATCCTGGAGGCAGGTGAAGCTGAAGAGGTGAACTCTCACCCCAAAATGTGTGCCCCACCAACTCTTAAGTCTCTTGAATTCTCATTCTATGTCTTAAAGCTGTAACTTTTTACCTTCACACTTTGAGCCTTTCCAGCCACCTCTACCCCAATCCCATATATAGCACTCTTCCTCCTTGATGCTCCCAAAGTGTTACTAACATTTGCAATATGGAGGTCAAGGAAGGCATGCTGAATCAAACCAAACCAAAATAAGATGTAGCATTTAAAAAATCAGACACAAGTGTCAAACCAGAAGCTCCAATATGGTAATGAAGATAGAGGTGCAGTTTAGAAAATATAAGAAAGATGATCCCTGCCTTCAAGGAATAAGTATACAATGTATTGAGGCATTTTGAAACTTACCTGAGCACAGTTGAAACTCAAAATGGACTGTGTGTTATATACTTAATGTCTTTTCAGGATGCTGTTTTTTTTTTCTTTAATAAACCCAACGATCAGAGATCTGTTAAAGTAAACAGGAAGTTAGAGAGTAACAGGTAGCCAGTATTGTGTTTCATAATTGGCCAAGTGATTGAAGTCCTGTCTTCTGTGAATAACTAGAAAGAAAGTGGCAAGGGACTGATAATGCTTTCAGAAGTTCTGACAGAGTGGGAGTTAGCTGTATGTTCCCTTTTTCTAGCAGGTTGTTTGACCAGCTCAGGACACCTTTATGATAATAGTCTAATTCCTGATCAAACTGAGTCTACTTGCTAGGAATCCATTTCCTAATGAAGTGTTACTCTTTCATCTTCCTGATTTTATTCTTTATTCCTTAGAGTCAAAGAAGTGCTTGCTAAAGGGTAACATTTTCAGAAATATCCAGTGAGCAGAGAATTCAAATAACTGACTGTAAATAGGAAAGGTGTTACAGAAAGGACATCTTATCATTGGACAGTAGAAATATGTAATCAGAATTGGGAATATGGATATAGAAATAGGCAAGACTGTCAAAAAAGAATCTTCCAGGCACTCTTGTAATCTACTTAGACATTTCAGCGTTTGACCTTGAAGCAACTTCTGGCAAGTTGGCTGGCATAATTTCCTAGAATATCATAGTAGATAAATCCATTAGCCTGGTGACCCTTACTAGGCATTTTCAAAGAAATTTACAGCTGGTAGTGATAAGGTTGTGAACACTAAAAGCTGCCTGGCTGATGAAAATCCTATTTGGAAAAAAAAAAAAAAAAAAGCAAGGCAGATTGCACAGAGGAGTTTTACCAAACACAAGGACACACCCATACTGTTAAAATACAACCTTCTTAAAATATACATGAAGCTCTAATGATATCATGGCATTACAACCTCTATTCCATCTTTGAAATTATTTTTCCAACCGAAATGTTTTGAGACTTACTATGTGTGAGGCATTATGATACATGTATGAGGAACACAAAGATGAATGAGAGTCCTACTTTCTCTTTATAATGGTTTGAATTTGAGGTGTCTCCCAAAAGCTCCTGTGTTAATGCAGGAATGTTGAGAAGTGAAATGACTAGATTATAAGAGTTGTATCCTAATAATTCCATCATAGTTTCAACAGACTAACTGGTTGGTAACTATAGGCAGGTGGGGTGCAGCTAGGGGAGGTTGGTCACTAGGGGCATGCCCTGGGGAGGTACATCTTCCCTGCAGCCCCTTTCCCTTGCTCTCTCTGCTTTCCAACTGCCATAAGGTGAGTAGCACTTGTCCACCATGTCCTTTTCCCATAATTTTCTGCCTCACCTTAGGCCCAGAAAAATGGAGTTGGTGTCTATAGACTGAGATGCCTGAAAACATGAGCAGAAATAAACTTTACCTCTTCAAAGTTGTTCCCATCAAGTGTTTTGGTCACAGCTAAGAAAAGCTGACTAATACATCCTTGCAACAGAAATAAGACAATTAAGCAAATAACTAAAGCAGCAGAAGTAAGTGCTAAATAGAGATACAGATACCCTATTGAGAGTGCTCAAGGAAAGAAGTGATTGATTCTGATCAACAAGGATTAGGGGAGGCTTAATGGAGGTGACAATTGACTCATAATAACCAAAGTAAGTCACATCCTTTGTGGAATCAAACAAGAATCCACATTCTTTAGCTGGATTTAATTCACAATGGGAAACCTGCCTAGAGAGTATCCATCCTACAATGGGAGAAATGTTAATGAGACAAAAAAGCTTTCATCCATGTCATCACAAATCATATCTCCTAAAATGCTATCAGCAAACAACAACTGTTCCCATGAGAATTGTTACATGTTACAAAAGTATAAAATATTTAATTTAAGTTCAACAATGTCAGGACTCTTGGTGATAGAAAAATAACATTTTGAACACTGCCTAAAGGAGCAGGAGGACATAAATATTCTATCATTAAAAAGATGTACTAGAGAGTAAAACAGGAATAGTTTGCTTCGTTCAACATAACTAAGACGTAATTTTCTCCCACCACTACCAATTATTTTGCTCTTACTCCATAATTACCTCATAGCCTTTTGATTACCAGTGTTTATCCTTCACCCTAATCCCGGAAAGGAAAACATATTAAGGATAGTATTAATCCATAAGCTCCTTGAGGCAGGGCCTACCTGATCAAAATTAACTTAGATTAAAACTGCAGATTTATAAAACTGTCAAAATCACAGTTCTAAGTAGCAGCAAAGTAGAATTGGTTGTTTTTTTCACTTCATAAATTTTAAAAATTTGTTCTAATTAGTTGAATTGGTTCTTAATTGTCGTCTCTTAGGCATCCTATCACTTTCAAATTTGCCTGTTGTAACTGCTTTCCAAAATAAAGGAAAACCAGTAGAAAATTATCAAAGAATCCACACAAAGTGATCTGATATGGGCCTATGTTCTCAATCTGACTATAATTATTTGATTGTAGAGTGAAGTAGAAGGCCACTTATTTATAATTATAAATAAATCATATCTGTGATGTTTTAATAATAAATATGAGAGTGTAGAATATTTTAAAGTATGTGTCAAAACTAGAGCACAAATTTAGGGGAAAAATCTAATGAGTATATATCTTGACTCTATTAAAATTATTCTCAAGTCTTCTGTGATCCAAATATTTAGAAATGTTTCTTAATGTTTAGCAACATTTTAACTAATTTATACACTTGGGAACTATTTATTAAACATCTACTTGATAGTAGGCATTGAGTTACAGTGGTGACCAAGGCAGGAACAATCTTTGTGAAACCAGGACCAGTTTATCTATTAGGCATTATATACACAGTATGTAGTACCCACAAAATGTTTTAATTTCTTTTAAAGTGGGAAGAAAATCATGAAAATGAACTCAGTTCAATTGTAGTAGTCTCTATGGTAATGCAGTCATAAAACATAAGTTTAATATTTTTTGTGGAAAAAAAGAGCCCATGATGACAAAAGTGGCACTAGGACTCTGGGAAGTTAATACTCTATCAAGAGAGAATGGCTGTTATGGTCTGAATGCATCCCCTCAAAATTCCTATGTTGAAACTTAATCATCAAACTGATAGTATTAAGAAGTGGTTCCTTCTGGCAGTGATTACATTATAAGGGCAGAACCCTCATGAATGGGATTAGCAACCTTAAAAATCAGCTGGAAGGAACTATACTTGTCTCATATCAACACAAAATGATTTTTTTTGCATCTGAGCAAACTCAAGGCAAAAAAAAATGTGGTCAATTAAAATAAACAGAAGGGGCAGGATTGATTTATTTTTATTTACCTATGTAAGTTTAGCGCCTAGAAAAGTGACTAGCACATAATAGACTCCTAATAAATATTCATAAAGTGTTGAATGAACTAATAAGTAGTATTAATTGGTCATATAATTGCAGTTTATATAATAGTATAAAATATTAAATTTGCAAACACACATACTTTTGCACTTCTACTAGTAAAACTACTTTAAAACTATGTCTGAATCTGGAGCTTCCTGGCCTCAAAGTCCTACTAGGAATAAACATTGAGATTAGGGCTCCTCTAAATGATTTTGTAGACGTCAATGCACCTCTAGGTCCTCTTATCAATCCATTTTGTCTTTTGATTTTGTTTTTAAAGAAAAAGATTGCATCTCCTACCCCCAGCTACATACACATTTTAAGTAAAAAGCAAAAGTCCTATAACAATCAACCCACTTCTCAGAAGTCTGATGTATCCTTCCACATTTTAAAATGTATTTCCTATATTTTTTATTGAACCTGTTCTAGATTGCTTGAATGCAAAAAACATCACTTTTTTTCCTGCTAAGGCATTCATCACCAGGCATTTTTGGAGCTTACACTCTCCACATGCCCCAGTTGCTATAAGAATCTTGGAGCTTACTGCATCACAGGAAAAATGAGAAAGAAGAGGCTAATTCCTAATATCCTTAATATCTGGTGGTCATCAATATTACTGATGTTACTGCTTTGGTTCTCTGCCATCTACAAGGCAGTCCTGCACAGTGGTACATATGGCAAGAAGCAGGATAATAGACCTACCTTCCAGTAATGTTTTCCTCATGCTTCCAGTGACTGCAGGATTTACCCTAGGGTATCCTCATTGTACCTATCATGGCAAGACCACATAGGTCTCTTCAATCAGTCTCTTGCATATATCTCCCCACAACAGTGGTACTACCACTCCTCTGACCATGATCTCAGGGAACTTCTTTCTCCTCAGTAAAAATCAGTCACCAGTTTAACAGCAAGAAAAAGTTTCTATTTACCCTGACCCTCTAAGGAAGCTCCAAACTTTACCAACAAAGATGTAGACAGATATTATTGCTTAAGAGTGGTTTTGTTTGTGTGTTTTTCCTTTGCAGGGTGTTCTGATTAAATAATCAAAAGGAGAAATAAAGAATAAGAGAGGGAGGGATGGAGGAAGAGGAGGAAGGAAAAGATGGAAGAGAGAAGGAAAAGAGGAAAGTTATAGTTGTTAATTTTACCTACTGTTTTAGTCAGCTTTTTCACCGCTGCAACCAAAAGACCTGACAAGAACAATTTCAGGGAAGAAGAAGTTTATTTGGTGCCTACAGTTTCAGAGGTCTCAGATCATAGAGAGTCAGCTCCATTGCACTGGGCCCAAGGGGAGGCAGAACATTATGGCAGAAGAGTGTGGAGAAAGAAAATAGCTCAGGACATGGCACCAGGAAGTAGAGAGAGAGCTCCCCTCACCACAGACTATATATAAAATCCAAGGACATGCCCCCAGTGACCTGTCTCTTCCAGCCACACCATACCTGCCTATAGTCACCACTCAGTTAATCCTTATCAGTAGATTAATGCACCAATTAGGTTAAGGCTCTTATAATCCAATCATTTCATGTACAAAGTTTCTTGCATTGTCTCACACAAAGTTTTTTTGCACTGTCTCATAAGCTTCTGGGAAAAACTGACATCTAAACCATAACACCTACCTTTCCACTTCTCATTCTCATGAAAGAAAACAATTTCTAGAAATATGTTGGCTTTGAGCCAAGCAAGGTGTGTTTAAGGCTCCACAAATTGTGCTCAATTTGAGGAATATCTTTAAAATAAACTTTAGAATGGAGAGTATTTTTAATAAGCTTCATGACATATATTTAAAATCTATTTTTTAAAAAAAAATGGACTCAGAAGGTAGCAAAATATTTCTATCTACCCACCAAATCCTCTGAATGTAAAGCTGACTAATTCTTCTCTCACCCTCTCTCGCCCTCCCTCTCTCCTTCTCTCTCTCTCCAGTGCTGGGGATGGAACCTAGCGCCTCTTGCATCCTATGCAATTTCTCAACCACTGAGCTATAACTCCATCCCAAAGCTGACTAATTTTGATAGGACATCACACTCGTTTTTCTTTTTTTCTCATGTTGGCAATGACCCAAATGGTTTTGACTGCTGAAAAGGATATGATCATGTGTCCTTCTACAAGACTTCTCAATCAATGAAAAATGAGCAACAGGCATCAATGTTTGGAGTTTATCAAACACTAGAGCAGCAACTTATGGTTTGGTTACAAATGCCACTTAAGATGGCAGCACCAAGCTACTTTGTTATTTGAAAACCATTCCTAGTGAGGATGAAGCAAAGCATGGACTTCTTCAGGAAAAGTATACTTCAGAATCTTCTAACAATAAATGAAAAAGGTATTTTGTGATATGTTCACAAAGTCTTTCTTTTTTGAAACTATTCTGAGTTCCAGTCAACTTTAACAAGAACTAAAATAATTTTCCAAGAAAATTCTGACATTAATATTTCATCAAACTTATTGGAATAGTTTTTCAACCTCAGAGAATCAGTATTATGATCAAACTGCCATTTAGACTACCTGATGTTGATCCATTTCACCAAGAGTTATGATTGGAAAAGTTGTGGGAAGTATTCTGCCACCTTCAAGGAAAAAAAAAAAAAAAGACAATGGGTTCACAGAATGGAATCAAACACTACCTTGTTTACATTAACTGGCCAATTACAAACATTGTATAAAAGAAATTATTAAACATTAGATGTTTAGTCCTCATGTCTTTGAAGGAACTAAAAGAATGTCACCAAACACATGTGCAAAAACACTCAAATATCTGTAAGGGAAAAATACTTGCCAGTGCCCATATTCAATCACAGCAAGTATCTTTTCTAGTTAAAAGTAGGAGTACAAGTGAAGGATGAGTTATGGCTCAAAACATCACAAGCTCTTCCATATCTATTCTTAAAGGCATTTACTGACTGTTTTAGTCAGCTTTTTTTTTCTCTGCTGCAACCAAAAGACCTGATAAGAATAACTTAAAGGAAGAACAGTTTTGGGGGGACTCATGGTTTCAGAGGTTTCGGTCTACAGCCAGGCAGCTCCATTGCTCTGGGCCTAACTTCATGGTGGAAGGGTATGGCTGAGGAAAGCAGCTGGGAACATGGCACCAGGAAGCAGAGAGAGAAAGAACTCTCCTCACCACAGAGAAAATATGAACCCCAGTTGCATGCCCCCAGCGACCCACCTCATCCAGCCACAGCCAACCAATCTACAGTCACCACCCAGTTAATACCCATCAGTGGATGAAAGCCCTGTTTAGGTTCAGGCTCTCATAACCCAATCATTTCACCTATGAACTGTTTTGTTTTATCTCACACATGAGCTTTTGGGGGATACCTTATATCTAAACCATAACAATGACTGGTGAATGGGCAACCTTGCCTTGTCTGCCACTCAACAGTTGTAAATTTTAGTAAATAAAGTTAATTTTAGTAAACTAATTTATCACTCTGCATCTTTGCCTTGGTATCTGTATCATGGGATGATAATAAAATTCTCTAGGTACTATCCCCTGAATCCTCCTTATAAAAGTCTGAAATAAGATGATGTAACCATTATTAACAAAATATAAAGCTATATTTTCATGTGTTCCACATTCATTCAGCCAGGAACTGCACTAGGTATTCAAGTTATAAATATCAATTCAACAATCACTGATCTCGTGGTTCTTGTAACTGAAAAAATGTTCAGCAATTATCAGGCCTTATTTCCGCCCTTATATTATGTTCCCCAGTTGGCTAAGTGAGGAGGGTATAAAGATAAAAGGCAAGAAGCACACAGTCTGAGCAAGAGGCATGCCAATGAACCAAAAACTACAAAAAAGTAGTCATCATAGAGAAGAGCACAAAAGAGAAATGGCTAAATGCAGATGTATTCACTTCTAGTATACTCCGCCTACAATCAAGAGACACTGCCACATGTTACCAGCATTGGCATGCTCTTTTGTCTTGAACATATGTTCCTCGTATGTGTGGTTAGCTGAGAAAGAAATAAACATACCTTGTTCTTAATTATCCATTTTGTGCTTAAAAACTAAAAATCTTTATATAAATAAATTCAGTATGGTCATTAAAGAGTGAAACAGATAGTCATTCACAGCAAGTTGTTTAGTTTGTTTGGGAGTCCTGGGGGTTGAACATAGGGACTCTTTGCCCCTAATCTACAAATCCAGCCCTTTTTTTGTTCAGTTGCTTAGGGCCTCTCTAAGTTGCTGAGGCTGGCCTCAAACTTCTCATCCTCTTGCCTCAGCCTCCCAAGTCACTGGGATTATAGGCATATGCCACTATGCCTGCCTATAGCAAGTTTTTTAAATGACATGTACTCCTAAGTATAATGTGTTAGCTTTCTCACTAATGGTTAACAAGTACTATTTAGGGCAGATCAATATTTTTATATTCTTATTCTTATTAATCTAATTTTGAATATTTCAACACATCAAAATTAAAATTCCAAATGGAAACACATAAGATTTACCTAAGAAACTTCTACTGTAAGCACTTAACTGATGTGAAATATTGCTGGGCACCTGTTCTTTTTTTGTTTTATTTTTAATAAAGTATCAGGTTTTCCCAGGATAACATCCCAGGGGATAAGGGGAATTTATTTTTAAAGGACATAATCTTTTTTTTCCTTTAATATGCTACTAAAATTCTAGGACAGCAGTCTCTGGGAAAAAAAAAAAGGCATTCAAGTGGTTGCCATCTGTATAGCCCCATTCCAAACGATAGGAACAAGCTGGTTCAGAGGCTGAATGACAAATATTATGAATTTTGAACAAATCTAAAGCTGTCATTCTTTTCAGCTCTGATGCTCAAAAAACCATTTAAAACATTTGCTAACCATGTCATTGCACACCTTGAGAGGTGGTTTGATTTCAGGGATTACAATTACCTGAGAAACCCAGAACCATTTGCCTTGCAGAAGCTATTTAAATTTGAAGACCTCTTCATCACAGCCCTGAAACTTCATCTTACATCATCTCCCAACATGAATTGACTGTATTATGCTTGAAGCTGCACTGAAAGCTGCAGCATTACCTTCACTGCAGGCTTATTTTACTGACAAGTTGTGCAGATGGCATTAATATGATGGGCTGTGGCATATACACGAACTTTCAAGAAGAGAGGTTAAATCCTATAAGGAATAGAGTTTGGAGAACAAATGATTTTTAGCAAGAGAAAGGAACCAGTTACGCAGCAAACCAGAAGAAATGAACAGGTATTTAGCTCTTTAGGGACATACCCAGCTATATATCAAGGTCAAGGAAAAGCACGAGATCAATTAGAGTAGATATTTACAGGCACTTAATATTTGATGATGCTGATATTTAAAGAGAAAGGACAAGGAATTCATCTTTCCTGTATGCCATTAATTTATAAATATTCTGCATTTTAAAATAAAGTTTTTCACTGAAATGATGTCCTTTTATCATCTTTCATTTTTGAAATGTATTTCTTGTTTGATTTGTTTTCAATAATTGAACTATATTCGAGCACATCATCTAAAATGCTTCTTCATTTAACCCCAAAGTAATTAAATCAGCAATAGGCATGTATTATGAATAACTATATCAATCAATGTCAGCATTTCAAATGTTTGAAAGTGTGCAGTAATATCCAAGATAATGATTTCAGAAATACAGGGGAGGCATCATGATTCTTAATGTGTATTATGACATTTATGAAATGTTAAGGATAAAAAATCTGAAAGAAAAAAGGAAAATGAGCTATTAAAGGCATGCATGTCAATTTCATGAAGTGGTTTAAGATTAGCATTTTATTCAGAATGAGCTAATTTTATGATTATTTTATAATCCTCAGACCAATAGACCAGTCTCCACTTCAGATGTTCAGAGAACATTTTTCTAATTTAAGGTTTCTCTCTGCTTAAAGTTTACCTATCTGGAAAATAATATTTGTAACAATTACAAGTTTCATGTTTTTTTAAACTTCAGTAACTGGAAATAGCCTCATAAGATTTCTTGCCTTCAATGGCTTGCTTGTTTCTTCTAAGACTTTTGTTATCAAGGTCTTAAATTGTTCTCTGGACTATGTGGGGATAATTATATCAGTGCCCTCAATATCTGCATTCAATGACAATTTTACTTTGAGTTTTGAAAGAAGCAAAACAGCAGTTATCTTATCAAAAGTTCATTGAATATGACTATCCAAAAAAAACTTGTTTCAGGGGTCATTTTATTTATTAGAAGCCCAATAGAGTCATTCTAAAATCTAAAATACATAAATTTCCTTCCAAATCCTCAAATATGTTTATAAGAAAAAAGTTTTTCATGTTGAATTGATTTCAACTTTTAAATGCTTGCTTTAGAAAGTTCTCTATTCAGTCTGTTTAAAAAAAATTTAGTTATAGATGAGCACAATACCTCTATTTCATGCATTTATTTATATGTGGTGCTGAGTATTGAACCCACTGCCTCACACATGCTAGACAAGCACTCTACCACTGAGCCACAACCCCAGCCTATACATTGTTGTCATTATAAATTTGGGATGCCAAAGATATTTTCTGTCTTTAAGTTCCTTTGTTGATCTTTATCCTAACAAAATGAAACTGAGGCTTATAATATTTTCCTTCTATGTCTGTACTCAGCACGAATCATTCATTAACAGTGGAATGAATCTGATGAACTTTTGGATGTTGTGCATGGATATGGCATGGTAGGCCCTGACATTGGTGTATCCACAGGACACTAATTTTTTTTTAAAAAAATAGTAAACTGTAAAGGATTTAAGAAGGATGGGTGGAGTGGAGGGAAAGGAGGTGAGATGCGGGGCTGGGGGAGTACTGGGAACTGCATTGGAGCCAGTTGTGTTCCATGCTTTTGTGATAGTGTCAGGGTGTGTCCTGATACTGTATATAACTAAAGAATAAATAAAAATTAAAAAAATTTAAAAAGACATTTTTGCTAAGCATGTGTGAAACACAAAAGTATAATGCATAATTTCTGCCTTTAAAGACACAACCTCTAGGAATTCATACACATATAGCATTTAGGAGGGAAAAAATAATTACCAAGATATATGATACAGCAGGAGTTACAACAGAATTTGTTTTTAAAATGAGATTCTCATTCTCTTGAAGTGAGTCTTAAGGGATATTGGATTAAGTTGCATAAAGAGAAAGAGAATGTGTGAGAAAGAGAGAGAGAAAAATGCATATGACAAAAAGAGAAAGAATGGAGACTGAGTTAGGTACATAGAAAGACCCTGATGGGCAGTACGGAAATATAAAGTTGGAATACATTTGGGTCTTATTTTGAAGGAAGTCAAATACTAAAGTGGGAAGTTCAGACTTAGTATTTCTTGGCTCAGTCTAGGCTTACAGTAGTAGTAGGGCAGAAAGGTTGAATTAAGCCTAGGGAAGAAAGCAGCATTAGGGTTTTTGTTCATTCATTCTAGCAAGTGTTTGTTGTGTGCTGTTTAATTGGGAGAATATTATGGGGAGTAAAGATTCTAAGATGGCTTCAAGGTTTAATATTTTAAAACAGAAAAAAGTGTCTATTTTTCCTGAAAATTCTTTTATTTCTTTTTTAATTGGTGGATTATAATTAAACATAATAGTGAGATTCATTATTATATACTCTTACATACACATAACATAATTTGGTCCATTAAAGAAGTGTTTAAATTAGCAGCTTTACTCCACCTTCTGGTCCTATCAAATTTAAGACTCTAGTCCCCAACAGGTGCATGAGCCACATAAGAGGGATGGCAAAAGAGAGGAACCATATTTGTGCAATGAATGACTGAACTGACCTTCAATTCCCCTGTTCTTTTTCTTGCCTTTGAATCATTCAATTTCCAAATCTCCTTTCTTTCCCCACCTCCTTTTCTGCTTCACCTCTCCAACTTCCCAGCCTGTAGCTAGTAACTCTCTTTCTAGACATTGCTCACTCTTAGAGGTTCACACCTTCTTAGGGAAAGTCTAAGACATTTTTCCTTTTCTGGTTTGCACTGGAGGAAAAACTGGCTTGGAGAAAACCTAGAAAGTTTGCAAGGAAAAAACAATTGAAGTGGGGAAGTTGATCAATCTGACTGTGATTCCATTGATTTTGTAATGATAGTAGGATTCACTATCACAGACATGATTTGTGATACCCAATTGAAAATATCAAATTGAACATGAAGGTACAGGGCTAGGGTTGTAGCTCATGGTAGAGCACTTGCCTTGCAAGCATGAGGCCTTGGGTTCAATCCTCAGCACCACATAAATAAATAATAAAGATATTGTGTTCGTCTACAACTAAAAAATATTTTTTAAAAAAGGAAAGTTAAAGTATGAAACAAGGTTGGAATATAGATTCAGGGTCTTCACCAGTGGTAATTTAAGGTTTTCCAGAGATAGTAAGGAGTGCCCTTTGTCCTTACTCAAAAATGAACATCAGGGGCTAGGATTGTGGCTCAGTGGTAGAGCGCTTGCCTTGCATATGTGAGGCACTGGGTTCAATCCTCAGCACCACATAAAATAAATAAATTAGTACAATGAAGGTATTGTGTCCATATTCAACTAAAACAATTTTTTTTAAAAACATGAACATCAGTGGTGAGTAAAGAGGTCAAAGATATAATATTTATATACTAAATCTTATCCCATTAAAAATTTGTAATAACTCTATGAAACTGAGCCAGATATTTAATATCTCGTTATGATTTTTTTCTTATTTGATCAAAATGATTGATGTTAAGTATAAATATCAGGATATATATGTATATATGTATATATGTGTGTATACATACACACATAAATATATTTATTTATTTATTTATTTATTTATTTATTCAAGACTGATTTCTTCTCAGGCCCTGTATACATAGACCAATCCTTATGTTCATGACTGGTCTAATTATTTCTAAAATTGGCTGATCCTGCTGTCTTTCACATCGGCATGTGCAGTCTTGCTCTCACAAATAACTGTGATTAGAAAAATTGCATATGTTAAAAAGAAGGCCAGCTTGAGGAAATTTGGTCTATAACTCACAGATCTTCTACTCAGCTAAAAATAAAGCAAGTATGTTAGGGAAAGATTAAAGAGAAAAAGTCCTGTCATTCTCTGAGGGATGTGTTTTGAAACCACTGGTAACCATGCCTGAAAAAACAATAGACTGTAGAAAAAAAAATCTACATTTTTTTTCTTTTTATACTAATTATCTACTAAATATAACACACTGTATTAGAGTTCTCTTTTTAAAAAAATCATTTTTATATACCATCAAGCAGAGCCATAAATATAAATCCCAGAGGATTTATATTTAAGGCATGGGTGGGAAAGGAGAAATATGAATAAGTTTAAGGCATGGGTGGGAAAGGAGAAATTTGAGTAAGTCTTATTAACTCCTTTGGATCAGTGGATCATAGAATTGCAAGGAAACAAGAAAAAATGGTTTAATTTGAATGAAGAAACAATGTCACAAATATTGTGAGAACTTTAAGGTTGTACAGCTGATAAATGTTGAAGTTCAACCTCAAATCAAGTTCTCCTGACTTGTTCCACACCGTTACACCAATCATTGCATGTGGACCATGGATGAATTAAAAGCAATTATCAAGTTCCTATTATGTGCTTACCAATGTGAAATGTGTTGAAGAAGCAGCCAATGCTTTAAAAAAAGATTTTTTGATTTTTAAGACACTGACTCTGTCTACAGGAGCTTTAAACAAGGGCTAATGCACAAGAGACATAAGCAGTTATTGAGTAGTATTAGGATTAATACATAATAAAGTGTTTTATCACAGTAGTAATGTTGACTAGTGAAGAGAAAAGAGTAGACCAGAAGAATTAGATAGGACAGGAAAACGAAGAACCTACGATCTGCTCCAAAACTACTAGATACAGCTCTGAGGAACAAGTCTTTGACAAAGCCATATGTTGCCACCAATATACCAGAAACAAAAGGATATTCTATATTCATCTTCCTCACAGGGTACCAATAGGAAAGTTGATGAGTGTTAAAGGTAGCGAAGGATTTTAAATCCTCCCCAAATTAGCTGTATTCACCTTTTTTTTTTTTTGAGAGAGAGAGAGAGAGAGAGAGAGAGAGAGAGAGAGAGAATTTTTTAATATTTATTTTTTAGTTTTCGGTGGACACAACATCTTTATTTTCTTTTTTGGTGGTGCTGAGGATTGAACCCAGTGCCCCATGCATGCCAGGTGAGCACGCTACCACTTGAGCCACATCCCTAGCCCCTGTATTCACCTTTAATGTGTAATTATTAAAATTTCTGCCAAAGCAAAAAAAAGTAATTTCCTCAACTCTAAAATCTTAGATCTCACTAGCAAATGCTAAATATTATAGTCTACTTTAAATGGCACATAACTTTAGAAAAAATACAGAGTGGCTTTGAGCAGAAGATTTTATCTAGGTGGAAATATTCAGTGCTGCAAATTGCTTAAAATTAATAGTTACCACAAAAAGACTAAAGTGAAAATATATACTTAGCACATGATTTAGGCAACCAAAAAGAAAAAGAAAAAATAGGCAAGTAACATTACTGCTTGCTTTTACTTATTTTAAACAAAATGATTACGCTGTGGTAAAGCTGAGTGGTAGAGTGCTTGCCTAGCACATAAAGGACTTGGGTCTGATTCCCCACCACAAATAAAACAAAAATAGAATAAAATGATTAGATCAAAGGTATTAAAACTATAAATGGATAAAACTTGTTTCAAATAGAAGTTACATCACCTATTGAGAAATTTTAAAACACATTTTTCGTTGCCATTAAATCAATTTTTAGCATAAATATATCCATTTTTATCTTTACATTTTTTTTGTGTTTAATTCACTGCTATGTTCCCTGGGTCCTATAATTATACTGGCACATAGTAGGAGCTCATTAAATATTTGTTTAATTTTGCTACATCAGGCTCTTTTCCCTCTTTAAAAGTATTAACATTTAATTTTGATTGTTGCTTAGGCCACAAGGACTACACAAAGAGACTAACAGCAATGTGAAAACATACTTTGAAAGTCATTGCATAAACAATGCTAAAATTAGACATAGTCCTGTGGAAAAACGTCATTTCTCTTTTTCCTGTGGAAAAATTTAGGATCAAAACTTGCAAGACCTTCCAGAACTTCAATGTGGGTCAGAAAAAAAAATGAGGGGGGGGGAGAGAGAGAAGGAGGGAGAGGGAAACATGCACAGAGGGAAAGGGATAGAGGAGTAGAGGAAGAGGGAGAGGAAGTAAGGCAAATGGAGAGGAAGTAAGGGAAATGAAGAGGAAGAGAGGGGAGAGAGACAGACCCAAGAGAATAAAAAAAGACTACCAAGAAACAAAGTAGCATGACACAGAATAAGAAAATCAAAAACGATAACTCATTATCACTAACCTCCAAGAGAAAAATGAATAAAGAAAGCAAAAACATCATGAATACTGTTCCCCAAATCAGAAAACTAAAATTGTATAAGGTTACTGCCAACCAATATTCCTTACATATCTGTCTTGAAATATATTAGAGGCAATGGACTATATAATTATGCACACTGGCTTTGGAGTCAGGCAGATCAGGGTATGCATTCAGTTCTGTATCTCTAAACAGAAGACTTTCAGGGTTAGTGTGGTATTAGAGATAATATTGATAGCAACTATTAATAAATATAGCCTTTTCCGTTTCTTAAATTATAATTAGTGTTTAGATTATAGATACTCATGATGTATTTAGTCCTAAAAGACAAATTTTCTGCCTCAAACTAATATTCACATTATTGGCACTATGAACCTGGCAGTGAAATATTTTTGTTTTTGTTTTTTTTAGAAGAGAGAGAGAGAGGGAGAGAGAGGGAGGGAGAGAGGGAGAGGGAGAGGGGAGAGAGAGAGAGAGAGAGAGAGAGAGAGAGAGAGAGAGAGAGAGAGAGAGAGAGAGAAATTTTTAATATTTATTCTTTAGTTTTCGGCGGACACAACATCTTTGTTTGTATGTGGTGCTGAGGATCAAACCCAGCGCCCGGCGCATGCCAGGTGAGCGCATTACCACTTGAGCCACAT
Source organism: Urocitellus parryii (assembly GCF_045843805.1). NCBI lineage: Eukaryota > Metazoa > Chordata > Mammalia > Rodentia > Sciuridae > Urocitellus > Urocitellus parryii. Next base: position 54,745,488 of record NC_135547.1, read on the forward strand.
CCCCAGCCCTGGCAGTGAAACCTTGTTAGAATATTTTTAAAATTTTTTTTTTAGTTGTAGATGGACACAATACCTTTATTTTATTTGTTTTTATTTTTATGTGATGCCGGGAATTGAACCCAGTGCCTTAGTGCTCTACCACTGAGCCACAACTCCAGCCCCTTGTCAGAGTGTTTTAAAGCTAAACTTTTATCACTAATAATTTTCCCCAGGTTAGTCACCAAAGACAACTACTATTAAGAGTATAACCTTCCAAAGATATTTATACATAGAGTAATATTTTAAATTGAATAGTTATAGCCAAATTACTTCCCTGAAAGGTATTGGCAACTCAAAACTCTCCTTGTGATAGTACTCTTACTCTAGCTAAGTGGCTAGTACTGTTGGCACATTTAAATTTTCTCTAATTGGATAATTGAAAAATTTTTTATCCTAATGTTACATTAATTTGTATTTTCTTGATGACTAAAGAAGTTGGGGATATTTCTACTTGTTTTTAGCCATTTTCATTTACCCTTATTTGTTATGCTTATGTATACCTCTTGCCCCTTTTTCAATTGGTCATTTTTATTTTGCAGAAATTTTGTATATTATTTTGAATTTATGATGCCTCTTTCCATTAAAGATGTAAAAAAGTAATATTTTATACATTCAAATGTTTTCCATTATTTATTTAACTTCTACATTTCTTCCATGGCTTAAGAAGCTTTCTTCAACTCCAGATAATAAAATACTCTCAAGTTTTCCTTTAAATTTTCTCTTCTATTTTTTGTATAATGTAAATATTCTAATCATGTATATTTATATAGGGTACAGGGTAGGGATTTAACTTTGCTTCTAGATGGATATCCAAATTTACCAGCCCCATTAAATAATTTTTCCCACAGAACTCAAGTTTCACCTTTCTCAATTTATAAATTGTTATATTTCTATGAGAACCCCTACTGTGTTCCATTGAATTGTGTGAATATTCTTGCAACATTACCACTCCTATTTTTATTATTTTTTAAAAATTATCAACTCTTCTTTCTCATTTTCTCTGTCTCTTAAAATTTATATTCAGCCTGCCAAACTCTATAAAAATTTACTGTTGGGATTTAGTTGGAACTGTATAGTATTTACAGATTAATTTGGTGAAAACCAACATCTTTATAAAGTTGAGCCTTTCCATCTAGGAACATGTTTTGTTTCACTATTCAAGTTATCTTTTGTTTCAAAAACTACTGGTGTCACTGTTATAGTCTTTTGGTAAGACAATTTGGCCCACATATATTTCAGTAAAAATGGATGAATTTTATGACCCACTGATTCCTTATTAATCCTGAAGAAAATCCATTCTCAAACATGATCTACAGAGTTCTCTCTATAATAATAAAAAAACCTTAAATGGTCATTAGTAGAAAAATGGATGAAGAACATATTACCATCCATACTTCTGAATATTATGCAACAATGAGATAGAATGAGGTAAAGCTAAATGTTTTGGCATAAAGCATAACCAATATATATTGGTAAGTAAACAAAGCACATTATGGAATACATACAACATGTATGCCTATGTAAAATACACACAAAACAAAAGCACATATTTCAACAAGTACATACATGTCTACAAATACAAAGGAAAATATTTCGAAGGATACAAACTATAATAGTCCACTTTTCACTAATATAATTAAATATCTGAGGCTGGGTACTTTAAAAAGAAAAGATAGTTGTTTAGTTCACAGTTTGGGGGCTGAAAGTCCAAACAGCACATCATGGGCTCTGACAAGAGCCACATTGATTGCATCACATCATCATGGATGGCCAAGGTAGGAACATAGGAGAGAGAGATCATATAACAATACAGAAATTTAGAGGTGAAATGATTGGATTACAAGAGCCTTAACATAATCAGTGCATTAATCCCCTGATATGGATTAACTGGGTGGTAACTGGAGGCAGGTAGGGTATGGCTGGAGGAGTGAGTCATTACGGGTATGCCTTTGGGGTTTATATTTCATCCTTGTTGAGCTGAGTTCTTTCTCTCTCTCTGTCTCTCCCTCTTCTTTCTTTCTATCTATCTATCTATCTATCTATCTATCTATCTATCTATCTATCTAACTATTTGTCAATCTCTTCTTCCTGGTGGCCATGTCCTGAGATGCTTTCCTTCTCCACACTCTTCCACCATGTTGTTCTGCCTCATCTCAAGCCCAAATAGCCATCCATGGATGAACTCTCTGAAACCTTGAGCCTCAAATAAATTTTCTTCCTCTAAAATTGCTCTTATTAGGCCTTTAGGCCACAATGACAAAAAATCTGGCTAAAACACTCACCCTGCACGAAAGTCACCTTGAAATGGGTCAAAGACCTGGGACTGAGACTTAAAACTTTGCAAATGCTAGAAGAAAACACAGGGAAAACATTCCAACATATAGGTACCCACACTAGCTTCCCCAATAGAACTCCTATAGTTCAGGAAATAATACCAAGAATCAATAAATGGGACAGCATCAAATTAAAAAGCTTTTGCATACCAAAGGAAACAATTAACAGTATGAAGAATCAGCCTGCAGAATGGGATAGAATCATTGGCAGTAACTCTTTTGACTGAGGATTAATATTCAGAATATAACAAAAAACTTGATACCAAAACCACAAATAATCCAATAAATAAATGGGCAAATGAATTAACTAGACACTTCTCAAAAGAAGAAATACAGCAAACATGAAAAAAATTCTAACATCTTTAAATATATGCAAATGCAAATCAAAACCTCATTGAGATTTCCCCTCACTCCAGTTAGAATGGCAATCATCAAGAAGACAAATATCAGGAGCTCCAGTGGCACAATAGTTTTATAGGCAGTACTTATAATAATGCAAATAATATAAAAAATGCCAACAAGGATGTAGAGAAAAGGAACTCTTATGCACTGTTGGTAGGAATGTAAATTAATATAGACACTATAGAAATCAGGATGGAATTTCCTCCAAAGACTGAGAATGGAAACAGCATATGATTCAGTATGTAACTCCTTAGTATGTACTTAAAAGAACCAAAGTCGGTATACTATCGAGATAACATGCATGCCCATGTTTACAGCAACACAATTCACAATAGCCAAGTTATGGGATCAGACTGTCAACAGATGAATGGATAAAGAAAATGTGGTGTATATACACAGTGGAGATTTATTCAAACATAAAGAAAATGGAATTATGTCATTTGCAGGAGAATGGATGGAAATGCAAAGGATCATGTTAAGCAAAATAAGTCAGCCTCAAAGTCAAGGGTCATAGGTTTTCTTTCATATGTGAAAGCTAGAGAAAAAAGAGAGGAAAAGAAAAACAGAAGTGATACCAGTAGAGTAAAGGAAGGGGACGTGGAGAAGGAAGAGGGTAGGGCAAGTAGAAGTGCTAGGAATGAAACTGATAAAATTATGTTATATCCATATACAAACATGCCACAATAAAATCCAGCAATCTATATAATTGTTTGCCAACAAATTTTTTTTAAAAAAAAGAAGCAGGAAATAATAATGGAAGATGATTGCTAAATGCAAAGAGAAAGGAAGGAACTCCTTCTCTTGCCCATTCAGAATCCACTTTAATCTTTCTTGTATAAACAGTTTTTTTAAAAAAATATTTTTAAGTTATTGATAGACCTTTATTTATTTATTTATATGTGGTGCTGAGAATCAAACCCAGTGCCTCACATATGCCAGGCAAGTTCACTACTGCTGAGCCACACACACCCCAGATCTAAGAAGTTTTATTAAAAGACAAAATATTTCTTTAAAAATTTTTTTTTGTAGTTGTAGAAGCACAGCATGGCTTTATTTCATTTATTTTTATGAGGTGTTAAGGATCAAACCCAGTGCCTCACATATGCTAGGCAAGCACTCTGCCACTGAGCCACCACCCCAGCCCCAAAAGACAAAATGTTTTTTCCAACACACACACACACACACACACACACACACAGCAGAGTTGTTAAATTTCTGGAGTTATGTGTTTAAATCTTGTCTCTGCCATTCACCAGCTATATAATCTTCAACATACCTGTTACTTAAATTCATTGTTCTTTATTTTTCTGATATATATAATATAAATATCTCATAGGATAATAGGTAGAATTAAATGACAGTACTTGTAAAGTACTTAAGGCCATGTCTGGTGCAAAGCAATCATACTTGATGTTAGTTATTATTATCAATATTATTAGTTTTATTTCCATTCAACAAAATTGTGTTAACTAGCCACCATTTTGTCAGTACTCTATTGGCCATAAGTGATACAGAGATGACTAAGAATCATTCCCTGCCATTGAAAAAACTCAGTGTGGAAGAAATAGATACATGTGCCCACAATGTAAATACAATGTAGTAAACACTTTGAAAGAACAATCACTAGGTACTGTGAGTACACAAAGGAGACACATTTGTTCCAGCACTGGGAAGCCAAGAGTGGAAAAGCAGGGCATATTTTACATAGAAAATTCCAATAATAACTTTCTCTCCATTCCCTTTTCTCAATAAGGGAAAGTACTTGATAGATTATTTACTCCTCTCCAAACCTAAAAGTGACCCACCAAAATTTATGTTACCACAAGCCTTTTTGATTACAACAACTCAAACTTGGCAACCAAGAGTCACCATTATGAGACATGACAGAGTTGTTCCACAAGACAAGTTTGGAAATAACCACAAATCAGGATGAAAACCTCACAGGGAATCAACTTTATTCCACAGGGTGCCAGTCTCTCATAACATAGTTCCCATATCCAGTGAGCATTTTATGGTAAGTTTCCAAAAATTGTTTCACAACAAATATCCAAACCCCTTGCCAAGGACTTGAGATTATATGAACTCAAAATAAACATGAGTCAGCACTACATCTCTATCTTTTTTTAAAAAAAGGATATGACAATAGCTTATATTAATGAGAGCATATTATCTAAGAACTATAAAGAAACCCTCCAACACTAGGTCAAAATTTTAAAACATTCAGAATGAATACTTGAGAGAGAGACATAGAAAATCTGATACTGATTAAAAGGCCAACATATAAGATTACAATGAGTTAAAGAAATAAAGAACACTTTCCAACTAATTCAGTAAGTACTTCCCACTCCAAGACAAGCAAAAATAAGAGATTTCCTGCCCATTAGAGCCCATGGTCTAGTCACAAAACCAAAATACACAGAAAATAGAATGTTGTCAAGTCTTATACAAGATGAACTTAAAATACAGGCAATTAAGCAAGTAAGATTTCAGATTTTTAGATCTTTAACAGGAATTACACATTCTTTATGAAAAACTTGTAATGGCTTTTCATTATCTATAGGATAAATATGCTTTTTTCTAATTACACATTCTTTATGAAAAACTTGTAATGGCTTTTCATTATCTATAGGATAAATATGCTTTTTTCTAACTATATCCTAATGGTAATCCTCTTTTCTAGATAGAATGGCTTAAATTGGATGCCTCAAGTTTCCCACCTGGAATACTTTTCTGCACAAATTCTAACCATTGGTAGCCACATTAATCCCATCTCATTCATGAAACCTTTGTAGCTACAGAATCCTATGCCCTCTCCTTCCACTAAATATTCCTACCACTTACAAACAGTCTACAGTCTAATAGCCTTTGTCAATCCCCACTGCTAGAAGAAGTAATTGGTCATGAATGAGAGAATATCTTACAGGCCTGAAAGTCTTCTCAACTATAAGTTGATTGCAGATATTATATTAACATAGTGTCTAAAGTAGAAAGGAGGTTGGTTTGGTCTAGACAAGTATGACTCAAAAGTGTGATCCTTGGACTGGTGCCCAGATGGAAACTGTTTGGTTTGGGTCCATGATGAGATAAGTACTGAAACTGGGAGAAAACAATTAGAACTTTTATTATAATTTGGCAGAGCAATTTTATATTAGTTGAATTTTAATACAAAAAAATGGAGGCTTTTGCCTTTCTTTTTTTCAGCATTCTAGTAATTTATTTTATTGTCCTTGAAAATGAATATTGGTTCATGATGGATCAGACTGGGGAAAACCTGGTCCTTCATCATACAGATTAAGAAGCACTCTTCTAGGACTGGGATTGTGGCTCAGTGGTAGAGCACTTGCTTCGCATGTGTGAGGCCCTGGGTTCGATCGTTGGCACCATATAAAAATAAATAAATAAAGGTATTGTGTCTAACTACAACTAAAAAGTAAATATTAAAAAAAATAAGAAGCAGTGTTCTACTGTTGGCCTTTACCACTTCTGTTTGTACTTATCTAAATCTGGGCCATTCAGTTATCCCTTAATCACCTGTCCCCTTAAGTCAAGGTTTTATGAACTTTTTCTGTAAAGGATCAAATACTAAATATCTTAGTATTTTCACTTCAATCTCTGCTACAACTACTCTACTCTGCCACTATTGGTCAAAAGTAGTCATAGACAACATGCAAATGAATGAGCTTAGCTGTATTCCAATAAAAGTTTATTTACCATAACTGGAAGGATTGGATTTGATTCAAGGGCCATAGTTCACTCTGCCTTATCTTATCATTTAATTTTGTGAGATTAGAAAGTCTTCAAAGGGATTATTTAGTTTTTTGCAAGCAGTGTCTAAAAATTCCAACAAATACTTTTGGAGTAAATTTAAAAATGGTGATCATTAAACTAGAAGGATAGAAGAATATATTCTGAATAATGCAGACAGAATACATAAAGGTATAGAATTAGAAACATAAGTCTCTTAGTTCCTTTGGGCTTCTATACCAAAATACCACAAACTGAGTAGCTTATAAACAAAAGAAATTTATTTCCCAGTTTTCAATGCTGGAAAGTACAAGATCAAGGTACTAGAAAATTTGTTTGGTGTCTGTTCATAGATGGTGCCTTCTTGTTATGTCTTCCTATGGAAGAGGGGTGAGGGATATCTCTCAAGTCTCTTTTATAATGGCACTAATCCTATTAATGAGTGTTCTACCCTTCTGACCTAATCACCTCTAAAAGGTCCCACTTCCTAATATTATCACATTGGTGTTTTGGTTTCAATATATGAATTTGGGGGTATGGGAGGCACAAACACTCCAAGACCATATCAACAAGCAAAAATAAATTAACCAAAACCAAGAATACTGAGGAAATTACTATTATTTTAAATAGGTTGTTGGCCAATTATTTTTCTATTTTCACTGAATATAGAAAAGAGGAAATAAGTTGTTGGCATATTCCCAGAAAGGATTTATATGACACATAAAGATGAACTTCAGGTAATCTTTATACTGGGTTACCAAAGGAACTTGCTCAGCAAGAGAATCTCTCAAAATAATATTAATATGAATTGGCCCAAACTGTTTGAAGAGATTATGGTGGATGTCCAAGAAATGTCTTGGAGAATTCTTCAGAAGTGCTTTTATTTTCAAGCCTATGAATTCACCAGATGACACATTTTCCCCCTGATATAGACTTCATGCATTTAATAAAGTTCTAAAGTGGAAATATAATATTTTGTTTAAAAATAATTGATATTTTAAATTATATTTTTGTGCACTGGAATAACACACTGCCTAAAATAAAGATTTTAAGAAAATTATACACTGTAATGTATGACTGAAATTTAATCCAAATTTGATGACTTTAGCCTTAGGTCATATAAATTTCCATGTGGGCATTAATACTTAAAGAGTTAGAGGAAGGAGAATAGGTTATAAATATTTCAGAGACGGAATATGAAGAATGTTAAATAAGTGAGTTGCCAGTCTTCATTATAGCAGCAAAACTGTCATGTAAAGCCACATTCATGTATTCATTTAAGTCAGTAGTTAGTACCAACTATGTGCCAAGAATTGTTAATCATAGGATGAATCAAACATAATCCCTGCCTTCTAGAAGCTTATATTCTAGTATTCTAGAGTGTAATAAGGCATGACCTATGAAACAGCACAAGAGATCAGCCAAATGTTATTGCAAGTCAAAAGACATTTTGGCATTTCCCAAAAATTACTCAAATAACTTTATTTGTTACTCTATCTCCCCAGAGTAGAATTGTTGTCTTTGCCAAATTAAAAAAATAGCCTCTTTGGAGAAAAAGAAGGTTTAATTAAGCTAATGTAATTGCCTAAAAAGCACATCTAGTGGAAGAAATGTAAATGAAAAGTTTCAGGCCTAAGAGAATCATTCTGACTTATTCTGATCTATACTTAATGTAGAATCAGACCTCAGATATTTAATAAAAAAAATTTAAGATTCATGAAAGTCACAGAACTCTAAGCAAAATTCTTGGCAGTTGAAATATTTACAAATGTAAAGTGAGTCATGTTGTGAATGAACTATCTGCAGCTTTCCCATTTAGATCAATTGCATATCGATCTATATATTACAGCTGAAACAAATTGTATGATAAGGTCACTCCTTTGGGTGCTTAGTGGCTTTATTCATCATAAAAATTACTATTAAAAGAACTTTTTTAAAGCCAACTTGATATGATAATTTTGATTATTTTTTAGACAACATGTTGAATTCTTTTCAGCTTTCACAAATAGGAGTACTTTGGTCTGATCCTAAGTTAAGCCAATTTAACATGTATTTGCATTTGACAGATCTCTAGATCTAACTCAGAGTCACTAAGAATTTCTGTCTATCCCAGTGCTTGTAATACATGAGGCCCAGAAGCCAAGCATAATACATCTTTTAAAATATTTATTTTTTAGTTGTATTTGGACACAATACCTTTATTTTACTTATTTTTATGTGTTGCTCAGGATTGAACCCAGAGCTTCAAACATGCTAGGCAATATTATAGTATTAGACCATAGTGCTCTACCACCGAGCCACAACACCAGCCCAAGCCATAGTATATATTTTGATCATCACACTCAAGAGGTACTTTATTATTCAAGGCCTCTCACCAAAGTCTGAGGGCCTTAATGGATTCAACAATAGCCTCCCTGCATTATCTCTGTTTAAAAATTTTAGTCTGGTTTCTGATTTTTGGCTTTTGTTCTATGTTCCCAATAGATTAACATAAACTAATGGGCCTTAATCATTACAGATTGTATTTCTCCCTGCCTTGTCTTCCCTGATACCTTGATTCTAATGAACCACTTTGCTTCCCTAAACAAACCTCAGTCTCTTGATTACATATGTCCCAATTTCTGCCCCATGGTATCCTGGTCAGAATCTTAATAATCAGGTTTACATTAATTTATTCATTTAACAAACATGCATTTACCTGTGAAAAATGCTCTCTTTGGTAATACAAAGATGAAATGCTTGTTTTCAGGGAGCTTGTAGTCTAATGGAGGACACAGAAAAATAAAACAACTATTGAAATAGAATGAGTTATAGACAAAGGGAGATATTAAGGAATATTTCCTGGATGAGATGATATATAAACTAAGTCTTAAAGGCCTGATAGAAGTTAACAAGACTAAGAAAATGAATAAGTAAAAAGGCAGGAAGGGTATTCCACAAAGAGGAAGCTACATGTGTAAGTAAGGGCCAGCATGGCAGATTAGAGGAACCACAGATACTTGTACTAAATATGCCAAAGTGTACTTGTGATAAAGTAGTGAAATATGGGGCTGGATGGAGTCACATGATGAAAAACTTCCTTGTACAATAATCTGTCCAGGAGGCTACAGGAACCCAGCAAATTGGATTAACTGGAGGAGAGCTATGATAAGACATATGCTTTATATTACTGGCCAGGGTTGTGGAATACAGACTAGAAACAGGTAAAAGAGGATGAACAGGAAAGAGACTTATTATAATATGGATAATATGCTATGAGGGACCAAAGAAAGATGGTAGCAATTGGAACTAGACAGGAGGAGATGGAATCAAAAGAGCAAGAAATATTATAGTATTAGACCATAGAGAATCTGACAAATATTTGGTATCTGGGGAAAAAAATCCAAGCTAACTCTAAGGTTACATGTCTGAGACATTAACAAAAGAAACTATAGTTGAAAGTTTGATACAGGGGCTGGGACTGTGGCTCAGCGGTAGCACACTAGCCTTGCATGTGTGAGGCCCTGGGTTCAATCTCAGCACTGAATACAAAGAAATAAAATAAAGCTCTATCAACAACTAAGGGAAACATATTTAAAAAAAGAAAGTTTGATACAGAAGATGATGACCTCTTTAACAGGGCTGAGAGTGTGGCAATATATAAGCATCCAAGTAGAGTTCTTTAGCTGAGAGCTAGGAATTCCATTCTGCAGCTCAAAAAAAAGTTGTAGTGGGGATAGATATGAGGGTTATCTGTACAAAAGTTATAACTTAAAGGAATGAGTATACAGGAATAAAGAAAATCTGGAAATGTTTTCAAAGGAAAAATAAAATTCCAAATAAGGCTACAGTTCCTGTTGGTCTAGCATTTCTGACTGGCAACGTGTACAGTGTCAAGAGGAAGGTCATTATCTTATCATTTCCTTCCTAAAAGGTTTCAATTATTTTTAAAGTATTTCCTCTTATCAAGTTTCATGTGACCCTCCTCACAAGTGCTCTGTAAGTTCAATAAGTCAAGTATTATCCCCTTTTTAAGAACTCCCTGGTAATCCTAGCACCTCTGTCCCTTCCCCTAGTCAGACCTTGGATCCCAGCCAAACCTAAAGACCTTTGCCCAGCTGTTGCCCATATCCCAGAATTACACTCATTTTATAGGTATAAAGGCAAGGGCACTAAGTGTTCAAGTATTAGCCAGAGGTCACACAACAAACTAGAATAGGAAGACCATTAAGAACTCAGGATTGCTGACTCCATTTCTTTGCACTACATTTTATCATGAACTTTCCAGGAATCCAACTATTTCACAAAGCAAAGCAAAAAAGTACTTGCCATATTGGATTTAAATATACAAATATAGTTATGTAGACATTGAAATATATTATTTATATACACATGACAAAAGGGGGGAAATTTTTAACATCTCATAACTAATATTTATTTTCACTCTTACTAACATATTTTACTCCAAACTTGAAGTCAGTTCCCATATGAAACTGTTTTTCTTTCTCTCTCACATAAATAAGAATTCTCATTAGAAAAATATGGTAAAGCTACTAGCAGTAAAGGACTTTAACATTTCTATTAAAGTGAGATAGTTTACTCTAAAAATAGCTAGAAAGTTTTCACAAAAACACAGAAGGCAAAAACTATAAAAGAAAGGACATCTGTCTGAAAACAAGGAAGTAAGATTTTGCAAGATTTTGTAAAAGGTACATAGACAAAAAAAAAAGGAAGTGTATATAGGCAATACTGAGATACCTTCTTATAAATTGGGAATTATTTTACCATCTAAGAGTTAAAATATAAAATCAAGATCTAATGGACCAGGTCATACACAGGCAAAGACCCTTTAAAAAAAATAGAATGTCTCCCAGGCTAGAGCAAGATTAACCAAATATATTAGCACATCTAAACACAGAGCGAGTCTCTGAGAAAGTGGGTAAGTCAGACAGGAACATTTAAGAAAAGGAGAACAAAGGCCTTGGCAAGACATCCTAGCACTGTCCAAAGGATAGACAATCAGGGCTACAGGGCACTTTAGTCCCTTTGACAGGTATAGATCTATTGGTCCTTCAGTGCCAGTAATCATTACACATTAATTTCACCCTACTAACTTCTGCCTTGCTCCTTAAGCCACCTTTCTGTTTGGTGTGGCTTCCCAAGGGAATAGAACACTTTGCTCATATCAACATGTGCATCACATCCACTGTGAGAAATGCAACATTTTGTTATTGTTGTGTTATAAATCAGGATTTTTGTTTTGTTTTGATATTTGGCAATCTGAACTGTTTCTTGTGAACCTAGTCAATATGAGTTTATCTCTGAGCCACAGAGCCAATCTCCAGGTGTAGAGAAATCCAATTTCTGAGGCTATTCTGTTAACTAACCAACACCAACCTTAGAAAGTACCTTTTATTCACACTTGAAGGAGAAGAGATGTACATGATCAATATCTGAGTTATTGCTATATGATCTGCACAAAAAGCCTGGATGAGTGATACTATAGTGTGTCTCATTGCTAAAAATGTAATACTAAGAAATAACAATGATTTTAGTGGGTAAGTTTTTTTTAAAGAGTGCTCAGATATTAATTGATATCTTTAGGCTGAATCAAATTTCTAGGTATAGAACTTTGCCTAACATTTGCCTCAGATGTACATATGCTGATAGCTCAATCTCTAATTCATAATATGTAACATTATATGAATTATTTGGATGCAGAGATTCTCCTTTTCTTCTCCTTTTCTCTCTGAAGAGGAGGTTAGTAGCACAAACAGGATTTAGAGTTAGACATGTGAGTTTGAAACTAATATAAACTAATAAACTAATATAAACTTCTCAGTCTTATTTTCTCTGTTCTTCAGTTTCCTTATCTCTAAATGGACATAATAATAAGTATCTCACAAAACTATTGAGAAAATTAAATGAGTTTATCTCTGGGTCAGTATTTGCATGCATATAAAAAATCAAATGTTTGCTTCCTTTCTATTCCTTTCCATGCCTTCACCTGTTCAATTTTTAAAAAAACACAAATATACACACACTTTATTCTACATGACTATATACTTCATGAGAGCAGACATTACAGATAATTTTTGTTTACTTCTCAAACCCAAGTATATGACTTTTAGGGAGACCTCAAATATATTTTGAGCTGTAAAACCAGATTAGTTAAGAAACTGAGATTCTGTTGAACTGAATTTCCAAGTTCACTTAAAGATCCCTCTTAGTTAATTTTTTAAAATCTACTACATACATTAAAACCTTCATATACACTAAAGGCTTTTATGACTTTTGATGAACTAATATAAAGTATCTTTTTAAAATATTTGTTTTTGTCTGAAACTTCAGACAGGTAATTATAATTAGTTCCAAAAGGCTGCTGAAACCAAGTACCACAATCTGAGTGATTTAACAGAAATGTATTGCCTCACAGTTCTTGAGGTTAGGAATTAAAACTGAAGTGCCAGGGGTTGGGTCTTCCTGGGGGCTGTGAGAGAAGGGTCTCTTCCAGGTCTGTCCTCTTGGCTTGGCCTACATCTATTCCCTACATCTCTTCACATTGTCTTCCCCCTCTGTGTGTCTATTTCTGTGTCCAAATGTTCTAATTTCCCCTTTTTATAAGTATACCAGTGACTTTGGCTTAGGGCCCATTATAATGACCTCATCTTAACTAATCCCAATTTCAAACCCCACTTCTAAATAAGGTCACATTCTGAAGTACTATGGGCTAGTTCTTCAACACAGGGTTATTGGGGGGCATGAGTCAACCTGTAACTGCAACTTCTGAGTGATTATTTTTAGGGCCTCTGGGCACAGCCTAACCCTTGTATCATGTTCTTACAATTGCACAGAGGAAAACACTTGGCATTTACTGAATGAACACTTTAGGATATTTTGCCTATCCTGAAAACAACCTGAATTTGCAGCCCTGGCATGCGGTAGAGTCACTTAAATTGAGAGACTATCTATCTACCAAGCATCTGTATCTTTTTTTTTCTTTCTTTATTTATTTTTATGTGGTGCTGAGGATAGAACTCAGGGCCTTGCACGTGCCGGGCGAGCACTTTACCACTGAGCCACAATCCCAGCCCAGCGTCTGTATCTTAACTGACTTTTTTTCTACTCTCAAAGACTTCTTGTATGTTGAGGGAAAGAGATGGACAGGTGGGATGGTCTTCAGTCTAGGATAAAACTTTAGCAAATTTTAAAAAGGAAGTATATAGGAACACATCTAAGAAATTGAAATGCAATTCCAGAGGAACAAAAATAAGATTATGACTTTGGGAATAGATGAACTTCAGTGGAATTTCAAGGACTTTCTGGATGTAAGCCAAGATTAAGACTCAACCATGATTATATATTTTCACTAAAATGAATGTAGTTTTTTCAATTGTTTCAAGGATCTTCACAATGGATTTGGATGCAGGTGAATTCATCCAAATATTGATCTTTAAAATGGTTAAAGTAATTACTTTTTTAGAGTTGGCAAAGAATTTCATTGACTGAAATCAAAATGGTTTCATTGAGCCTGTGTCCTGTTTTCCATAAGATCATCCAGATCAAAATATGGAAAAAGTTTCCTTTGTTCAGTTTGGGGGAATAAAGGTAAATGGATGTGATGGCCTTATGAAGAATAGATTTTTTTCATAACTATGCCTCATTGCCCTTCAGTGTAAGTGGAGCATTTTATGTGTTTGATATTCTGGAAATTATCATCTTTATGCTTTACTTGACTTCTAAAAACCTTAAGTGCTTTGGAAAGTCACATCTTAGTCTCAGCTGTAAAGTACTATGTTACAGAGGAATGAATTTTGAATCAGGAGAGGAAAATCTAGATCCTAATCCAAGCTCTGCTTTGTAGCCTTGGGAAAGTCCCACAAGGGTTCTTGCTCTAAGGGTTATATGAAGGGATGATATGCAAGTTCCCATTCAACTCAGAGGCTCTATAATCCCTTATATATACAATTATTGTATCTTTGTTACAATATTTTCACTCAAATATAAAGTATATCAATATAGGAGGACTTTTTGCTTGTGATAGGATGTGGGAACAGGGGCTATTCAGCTGTTCAGTCTGATTGTTTCATTTTGTACTTCATAAAGTGTACCCACATAAAATGTTATATGCTTTTAAATATTTTTTACCTTACTCCAAAATAATAATTCTCTTTGTTATTTCAACATTACCACAATACAACTAGAAGCCATGTAATTTTATTTCACATAAATCTTGGCAGACCTACCCTGGTACCTTTGTCTTGGATAAGTACCAGGTGCATTTGTACTAGATATATACCAACTGCTCTTTTTATTTTAAAAGTTTACATGGGCCCTATATAATTTATTTTCCTACCTTCCTAATTACCCCTGATGATATTATAATTATTTTAAATAATTAATTAGGCTATGATTAATTTTAATACTGATAACAAAATTTTAACTTGATCCTGCAATTTTAATATTGGCAATGTGATACTTGGAATGTAAATGAATTTAGCTCACTTTCTAAGTGTTTCAGTTTGTGACATATATATTGAATAATAAAGTGTTCAATATTATTCAACATTTATAAATCTACTCTTTAATGAAGATGGGCCATATATTGATTAGTTTATGGGTAGAGTTTAATTTTTGAGATACAATATTTAAAAGATACAATATTTAAAGATTAACATTAAACAGGGATGAGAGGTGGGAGGCAAAGGGAGAGAGAAGAGAAATTGCATGGAAATGGAAGGAGACCCTCAGGGTTATACAAAATTACATACAAGAGGAAGTGAGGGGAAAGGGAAAAATAATACAAGGGGGAGAAATGAATTACAGTAGAGGGGGTAGAGAGAGAAGAGGGGAGGGGAGGGGGGATAGTAGAGGATAGGAAAGGCAGCAGAATACAACAGACATGAGTATGGCAATATGTAAATCAATGGAAGTGTAACTGATGTGATTCTGCAATCTGTATACGGGGTAAAAATGGGAGTTCATAACCCACTTGAATCAAAGTGTGAAATATGCTATATCAAGAACTATGTAACGTTTTGAACAACCAACAATAAAAAAAAATATTTAAAAGTAAAGATTAAATTTTAATATTTTAATTCTCAAAGAAATCTATTCTATTACTTTATATCTTATTTCATCTTAATCTGACAACCAAAATTAAATGTTTTCATTCTGTTTTCTCTGTTGCCAAATATGATAGGCAATGACCTCTTACAAATGGAATTTTATTTTAATTTCTTAATGAGTTTCTTTTATATTCCCTGTTTGTTTTAGCGCCATTCAAATATTTTGTCATATATTAAAATAATCCTCTAATTGAACAGGATTTATTACAACATTTTCTCCAGTTCACGTTTACCTGACTACATGAACTCAATCCATTTTCATTTACAGTATTTTAAATGAAATGGTATCTATGCAACTTGTCTTATCATAGCAGACAATAATAAGCAAGAAAAAACACTTTGTGTTCTAAGTTCTCTCTGCCCTCTGTCCCCTCCCACCCCCTTTATACAGTATTAACATGATATGCAGCTTTTTTCCTTTAGAAGAGAGTTGCCACTTGTGTTCCCCCTCCCTAATTCCTACTATAAGTTGGGATAAGGCCAAATTTTAATGTTTTGTGAAATTGGGAAAGCCACAATCCATATTCTTCTGGGTTTTTTTTCACCAGTAAAATGGTAATAATTATCACCTTGCCCATTGTCAGTTTCAAATGAGATAATATATACAAGGGCCCTGAAAATAAGTAGTATTGTACACATGCAGACTGATGTTGCTGTCATTCTTATTGCTGTTGATATTATTATTCAGGCATTAGGATCCCTGATATGGGAAAGCAAATGAATTTTCCTAGAAAGTAATTCTATCTTCTTTTTCCCATGTGTCATAGTGAAATAGTTCAACATATAACAATACATACAGATTTTGAACTTCCTATAACATCATATTAATTATAAGATTTATAGAGCATAAGGTCAATGAAAAGTGGGAAATATCATGATATGCACAAGCTTAGAAGAGAACCAACTAAGGGTTTCAGCAACTGAAGCCCATGAAAAAAGGAAAGGGAGTTAGTTAAGAACCATACCAGCTGTGTTATGATTCCCTCCACAAGATCCAGAAATCCACTGCAGTATCCATAGACTAATAACTTTTAAGAAATCCAACTGATGAATGGATCAGAACAAAAATCTAGTCCACTAGTTGTATTTCAAGTTAGGAATATGGCCCTCTTATGGTTCTTAACCATCAGTCTATATGTAGTATCCCATCTCCAAAAGTCTTTTGTCTGTCCATACTTTACTCTAGATTAGATTCAGAAATCACTCATCATCGAATTATTTCTGAACATCATCCAGATTTTGTTTGAACCATTTTCTGTCCTTCTATACTTTGTGCTGGTCCACAACACATACTAACTATTCAGCCATTCATTCAACTGATATTTATTAAGCTTGTACTTTTTATTGGTCAAAAGTGTGCAGAAGAGGTATATGGAATTCAGAGCATCTCAACAAACTAAGGGGGTATTTCCCAACAAATCTCAGAGAAATGGTTGGGAATTGTGTAAAGACTAAATAATATAATAATCAGTTTGAATATTTATTGTCAGTTCTTTAAAGAGCAAAACAATTTGATGATTAAAGAGAAACAAGCTAATGTTTCAAATATTTTGAAGGCATATAAAGAGTTTGTGCTATTATGTTCAGGACTTTACTTTCTCTTATAAGCACAACTACAAATTGCCTCCAAATAAAATATTCTAGTTTTCTATCAGATTTGAATACCTCTAACTTAAGATATTTGTGGAACTAATAGTCATACTAGCATAAAAGAATACTGACAAGGAAACAGAGCACTCAAGTCAAAATATTTAATTATTATTCAGAGTTTGAACATATGGACCCCATTGCATAGATGGGTTCATTTTAGTCAACTCAATTTAAGAACTAGAACATAGAAAGGCCAAAAATGCAAGATCTTCCAGGAACAGGAACATTAGTACCCTGCAGGAAATATATCTACCTTAGAAAATCATATTCAAATTTTTTTATCTGACTTTTCAGTAGGTATTGCTACTTTTTCTTTTTCTTATTTGAATTAATGAATATGCATAGCTAAACATCTTTAGCTGATTTTCTCAAGGTGATAATGGGCAAATTCAAAGCCATAGAGGTATCAGCAGATGTGACTTTCTGATATTTATATTTCTTTCCCCTTCCTCTCTGCTTTCCTAAAGGAACATTCGTCAAACAACCAGAGCATACTGTGCACCATGAGGTCACATTTTCTCTCTCAACCTCCAAGACTGAGAACAAATGTTACGGGGCCATGAGTTTCCTTGTGAGCATCTTTTATTGTTTTCCTACTTCCATGGGTATACAAAGGAAATAAATGACTCTAATAGGGATGTGAGATTTACCCTACCTGGAAAACAATATACTACACAGTATGAGCACAGCCAATAGGTATAACAGATCTTCCTAGAGATGATAAGTGGTGTCTTCCCACCTATAAATCATAGGGCACACTATCCAATTTCCTATTCCTTGAATGATGGATTTCACAGGGTGTTGTCCGTCATATAATCTATATACTAGTAGTTCTTTCACTTTCACCTGAAAATTGAGCTGGCAAGGCCATCTGAAGTTGGTATTGAGAAAAGTGGACACAGAAAACATGCTGAGAGAATCAAGTTGCTAAATTTACATTAGTTGGGAAGCATGTTAGATTAATTGTCTTATTCTCAACTCTAACCTCTATCAAATGTGATAAGTTTCTGCTGAAGGTAAGATGTATCAAACTGGAGATAAGCAAGGATCAGGAGACAAGACTGATTCATGAGGAAATAACAAATTCAAACAGTCAGAGAGAGTGATGCAAATAGAAGGACAGGTACCCTCAATAAGAACCAGAGATAATAATAGATAAGATCCCTGAAAATAGGGCAAGTGTAACATTAGGAAAATATGAATTAGAAATTACATTCTGCTCTTTCTAGGAGAAACCTGAAAATTACTGGCTTATATGAGATTTTCTTTTTTCTTTTTTTTTTTTATTGTTGGTTGTTCAAAACAAAAAAGCTATTGGTTTTACACTTGAGCTGTTATGGCAGCTCTCAGTGTGTGATGCCCATTTTCAAGCAGGAGAAGTGCCTCCCCAGTCCCCTCCACCTGTGTTGTCCCTGAGAAGGAGGCCTGCCTGATGCCTTTGAAGTCCATGTGTGCTGCTAAGTCCCCAGCTATAAAATTGCATGAAGAGATCCTTACCTACCTCAACCAAGGTCAGTCTTAGGAAATCCGACTACTGGAGAACCAGAAATGGGAGACTTTCAAGATGTGAACACAAAATACAGCAAGAGCATCCTCTTCCAGATTTTCCTCAACTGGCAGCTGCAAAACACTGAGTGCCAGGAACCAGAGGGCTGGTGGGGCATCACGCCCAGGAATACACCTCCAACATTGATGTTCTACTCTCTGTGGTATCTTGGGTGCCAGGGCCACTACCACGCAGCTGAAAGCAGTCTAGCTTATGTGGGTTCCTGCAGGGAGAGTTTGCATTCATTCAGGTGCATTGTATCAATAGAGAATTCACGACGGGGAAGCACGGGACTAGAAGGGTGTGCCCTTCAAGTATAGATCAACAGTTGTAAGTAGTAGAAGAACAGAGAGTACACGGGAACATGTGCACTCAATGAGCTGCCAGATCAAGGTGTTCAAGCTAAAGAGAGCTGACTGGAAACTAAACCACCTGGATAAATGCCCAACAGAAGAAATACCAATCATCCCATGAAACTACAGTCCTCATGTGGACTACTAGATAAACAATGTCTGGTCCCCAAGCTGAAAAGTTTCTCCAAACAGCTTTTCCTAGGGAACCCACCAGGTAAAGGCCCTGCCAAAGGCCAGTGACCACCTGCTCCTATCAGCCTGGATCCAGGATGTCCAGAGTAGTTCCAAGGTACCAGGTTCCCACAGTTTTGTCAGCATGTCTTTGTCAAATATGTGATTTGTAAAAACTTTCTCCCTTCTGTGGGTTGTCTTCACTTTGTTAATGGTGTCCTTTGAAATATATATATATTTTATTTGAATGATGTCCAAGACACATATTTTTTCTTTTGTTGCTTGTGTATTTTAGTAGCTTAGCCTAGACACCATTGCTAATCCAAGGTCAGGGAATATGTATGCATATCTTTCTTCTAAGAATTTTTACAGTTTTCATTCTCACAATGATCTTTTGTATATTTTGAGCTGATTTTTATATTTAATGTGAAGTGGGGGTCCAACTTCATTATTTTCCATGTAGGTACCTACTTGTCCCACCACCTATTCTTGAAAAGACTATTCTTTCCTCATGGTAATTTTCTCAACATCTTGCTAAAACTCCCTGATTCTCACTGGATCTTTCTTACTGGGGCATGATGCTGTTGAAACAGGCAAAGTGAGAGAAAAGAGAAAAGGATTGTTACCATTACTTCCACTTGGTTGGATCTGTGACCTTGCAGATGTCTAGTACCTTGACATCTCTATAATTTTTGTTGTTGTTCTATTTAGATATACATGGAAGTAGCAGCGTATTTTGACATATTATACATACATGGAGTATAATTTCTCTCTATACTTTTCTATCTAACATCATTCTTCTTTTATCTTCCCTTCACTCCTCTTCCAACTTCAACCCTTGATACATCATTTCACTCTCATTTCTCTCTATAATAACACTTATTGAATCATATCATCATTTGTCTGTCTTCTCCATTAAACTGTAAATTCTAAGGCACAGACTTACACTGTTGTAAGAGTGTCCAGCATATAGAAAACCCTAAAAAAATCTTGTTGAAAGAAGAAATGAATGGTTGAGATACAAACTATATGTGTCAAAGGAATTTGGGTGGAGGCAAGGAGAAACACAGTGAGCTGGAGCAGCTACAGAAGATTTAATGCTGGTGGTAGAAATTGAACTGGTTTTTGAGGACTAGCTAGGAACTGGAGCTAATTGAGGTTATTCCAGGATGAGGATTAGTACAAGCAAAAACTTGCAATATTTTGAGTTAAGAATGTGCATTGTGTATGAAGTAGGACCATAAGAAATCCAAATTGTTTGGTTGAGCTGCAACAGTGGGAGGGGCTAGGAAACCAGAACACATTCATGGTCAGTAATTGAAAGTCTTGAATGAGAGACATATTCCTAGTAGGAGTCCATGTCATAGATGTTAGTAAAGGTGGTAAGGAAAGAAGTCATAAAGAAAATCCATAAGTCTAATGAGTAATGGCCAAAGTCTAGAAAACAGGCATCAGCTATTGGAAATCAGACAGCTCTGTCATATGTCTGAGAGTGGAAACTATTTGTCTACTTCTTCTCAGGACAGTTTTCTCAAGACTTTCCAATTCTTTCCTTCTTTATCTTAAAACCTTTGCCTGACATCTGACAGAAAAAGTGCATTTCAAAATAAGTTGGAGATAACGTTAGAGAAAGAAAGGTCTGGTTTTGAAAAGTCTCAGAAACCTGGAAGGGAAGTTTAGATTTAATGTGGTAGTAAACCAAGTATATGTCCATTTCCTAAAGGGGTGACAAAATAGAAGCCATGTTTTAGGAAAATTTGTCAAGTTATGAAATGTAGGATGAATTCATTATAATAGACTTTTCACTCTAATTTTAAATTAGTGTTGGAGTCATATTAGCATTTATATAACACAGGAAGAGGTTATTTCCTAAATAACATGTTCATTTTAAAAAAAATAAACCACAAAATGTCAGCATTTTCCCTGTAATCATATCAAATTCAATATGTGCTCTTTTTACACATGAAAGTTGGATTTTAGGTCAACAAAGTTATGTATTAAAATGAGAAGGATATACACTACATCCATATTTTCTTGTTTTACTTTATTCACAAATGTGAATTTATATCAAATTGACCTGAAGTACAGCAAATGTAGAAATTAATAATTTTTTAAAGTCTTTTCCATCTGTTTTGAGGGAAGAAGTCAAACCACCAGAGAGAGAAACTTTCTCTGAATGATTTAATCATATTGCATAGTATGGGAAAAGAGGCTTAGTAAGGACTGTAAAACTTATCTAACAGGGAGACCCATATTTAAGCCTACAGATTCTATAATAGAAATGTGTTGACTTTGATGGATTCTATAATTGCTTAGTTGTGTTCTTTTCTCCTATTTTCTAACATAAAATTGTAATTTTTAAAAGAAAATAGATTCACTTGAGTTCTAAATTCAGGTAGTTAAGAGAAAGATTCCACATGTATTTGTATTACAAGCTGATTAAGAATTTTTCTGTGTTTGGAATACAATAATATATCCAAATTACAATATTCTAATCATGGGCATTGTTAAATAGCCCCCAAAAAACCTGCTTTAAAGCAGAAGTGAGCATGTCCAAGTCCATAGAATCACATAACTTCCTAGATTTAAAGTGTAGATAGACATACTTCCCATTTATAGACATGATCAGCAGGACCAGATGACAGAGAGACAGAGCCACTCCAAGTATTAATTTTACTCATTAGAGTTTGATGTATTTGCTTATTTCTCATTCTTGTGGGATAAAATTCCAATTGCCAGAAGACAGTGTTGTGGGAGAGAGGATTTACTAGTACTCCCTTAACTATCTGCTACTTCTGATACCAGCGACTGATCACTAGTGAATCCCTTGCAGTTGTCAAGAAGTTCTGTGTGTGTATGTGTGTGTGTGTGTGCGCGGGCATGTGCGTGTGCGTGCATGCTTGCATGTGCCAATGGCAAAAGGATCCACTTCTGAATTTATGATCCAGTGCTAATGCAGGCACTGCTATTTTGTTAGTGAAAAACTAAACACTATTCAATATTTATCGTATATATTCATGGGTTTTCAAAATCAACATTTGGGAAAATGTCTAACAGTGATTTTAATTTATGCTTAATAAATCCTATTCAAAAGAAGGTACTATATGATTTCATCGAGCTTATCAGAGAATGTGTTTTGGGTCTCACATCACATCAGAGTAGTCTGCTTTAGGAAAATGATTCATTTTTATTTTTATATCCATGAGAGATTAATTGCTTTTTGGTATTTTTATTAGAAAAAATCATAAAACAAGCACACTTGAATTTTTGCAATTTAAAAAACTCTAAGTTCATCACTAAACATTTTTAAATCTTCAGAAATACGTTTCCCTCAAATATACATGATGATGAGCTCATTCCAAATGCTTTATTTAGTAAATTAGAGTAGTATTTTTATTTAGTAAATTACATAGAATCCTGTAGATGCTATCTTAGTTTAAGAAATGAATCTTCATAAGTGATTTGTGCTTTTTATATATCCCTACATTTTATTAAATATAATTAGACTATGTTCAAATATGAATATGATATTAAGACTTAGGATAAGTGACATGCCTTTCCCACTAGCATATTATTCAAATGATATAGAGCCTACTGCTTTTCTGGTCAGAATGACAGATAATGACTTTGTACAAGCTAATTTGAAATTGGATCCTTAATTTTCATTCATTTAATTACAAAGCAGCATTATAAAATCCCTACCAAAATAGTTCAGATAGCAGTTCGCAATGAGGAAGCTTTTATGTGAGAGCACATTGTGTAAGCTTGGTCAGTCGCCAAAAGTGGTAGGATTTTGCTGAGCAAGTCATAGCATTATTAGAGGATGCTGGCATAAACAGAAATGCAGATCAGTAAATGAAATGGAGGATAGAAAGAAACCAATAAAGATGGTGTATTAAAAAAGTTGAATGTAGCTTATTAGAATACACATTTAATAGTTCAGTGTGAGTAAAGACCTGAGGAAATGACCTTTCATTTCAGCATAAAAGAAATATAATTATAATTTATTCCAACTGTGCTCTTTTACAATAATACAGGATCATTTAGACTTGCTCATGAAAATGGTTTTATTGATAAACTGGCACTAATAATAAAGTAACTCTTCGTAATACCAAAATGTTGACTGGTAGAGAACTTTGCAGAAATGAAGAGGAGACTTTTGTGAGGAGCTATGTGAAAAATAAATGTAAAAGATGGAGAAAGAGAAGAAGAGCTATGTCTTCCAGGAAAATACAATAATAGAGAAAACAATATACCAGGAAAAACGATCCAGCTCGTTACTGTGATATTTATAATATCTGTTGCAAAACTCAGATTTTGGAACAGAAATAGCATGACCATGAAATTCCTCACAACATTTTGCATGTTCAATGAAAAACATGATATTATTTCATTTTCTATTTATCTATTGAATTGTTTATAATCAGATACTTTTCATGAAACAGACTTCATCTATTGAATTGTTTATAATCAGATACTTTGCATGAAACAGACTTCATCCCTATATATAATTGAATATATCACAGGACACATATGTTAGTTACAGCACATGGGAAGTGAGGTGGCTGGGATCCCAAATTTTTGAATCTTTAGATTCTATCATGCTGCTTGTCCTGTAGCAGATTCCTGAGGAGAATATATAGCACAGAGGAGACACTGCCAAGTGAACGCTGCCTTCTAGCTAGAGCTATGGTCTCAAATCTTTCTATAGTCTCAGGTTAAATTGAGCTGGATAATGTATGAATGAAGATGGCTCTATTTATCCAACTCTTAGGAAGCAAAGAGAGTTTAGAGTCATTTTTCTAGATACTATTCCTTGACCCAACCCTTTCCTTTGCCCTCACTCTGATAGTGAGAGAGAACAGGTAAAGCGAAAATCTGCCCTGACAATCTTAAAGTGGTTGCTGAAACTGCCTCCTGTGCCTTTAGACACTGACCTTATGTGTTTATTTGGATTTACAGGAACAAAAGTATGGGGGCTCTCAACTTGGAAAGGGTTCATCTTCCCACATCCCTTTCATGTGAATACACCTGAACCTTAAACTTTACTTTGTTTCTCACACCAAAAAAACTCTCTCTTAAGAATTATGTGTTCTTTACCCTTGTTAGAGAGTTGTTACTTCCAAAAGATGGAGTTGTTGGGGAAATATTTGACCTTTCCCAGCAGTTAGAATGTGCCACTGATAATAATTAGGACTAAAAGTGAAGAATAATTAGACAACTCTTGTTTAAGTTATTCTTCTTAATTCAAGGACACAAATTCTATCTAACACTTCTTTGACCTGGTGCATACAAATTAGCAGAAACAGATTTTTTTTTCAGTTCTGTATCCATTTCCACCACCAAGTTGTTATTTTATAGTAAGCAATTTCTCTACATAGGAATACACACATCATGGTACATATTTGGAAAAATATCAATTTGTTAATTAGTCTGGCTTTTGAAAACTAGTTTTGCAGTGATTCTCTGCCATGCATGTTCACTGTTTCTATCAACACCCATTTGCTGAGCACTGACCACTCATGTATATGGCTTCAAAATGGACTTCTAACTTCAAAAACAATCTAGTATTCAAGATCAACACATCAAATAAAAAACTTTCACAACAGAAAGACTATGATAAATTTCATTAAGATATATAGAAGGAATATTAAATGCATGTTAGAAATAAGAGCTATTATTTGGAGAGAAATTAATCTCTATATGGAAGAGGTAGAAATAGAGGCTTGAGACATGCAGGATTTCACAATAGTTGGAATTTCACAAATATAGTCTAATACAGTAATTGTCACTTTGTAATTGGAGTATAAGCAACATCAGCATCACCTGGGAACTTGTTAGAAATACAAATCATCAGCCTCATCTCAGATGTAATAAATCATAAACGTTGGGGATGGAGTTCAGCAATCTGATTTATCAGCTTTCTACATGATTCTGATGCATGTTAGAATCTGAAGATAATTGGTCTAATCAATCCATAAGGCTATACCCATTGACTGACTTATATAACAAGGCACAAAATAGACACTAAAGGAATAGACATAAATTTTATTATTATTATTATTATTATTATTATTATTGTTATTATTATTATTATTATTATTATTATTATTATTTTAGTATTATAATTATTTTCAGTACTAGGGATTGAACTCAGGGCCTCATGCATGCCAGGCAAGCACTCGATCACTGAACCATATCCCTAGCCCTCTTTAAAATTTTGAGATAGAATCTCACTAAATTGCTGAGGCTAGCCTTGAACTTGAGATTCTCCAGACTTAGCCTCCTGGAGTAGCTGGTCTGTGCCACCTTGTCCAGCTCGCAGTTCTTATTATTCAAGTATTCCACAGTGGTGTATGCCATAATCCCAGCAACATGGGAGTTTGAAGCCATTCAAGACCCTAAGCAATTTAGTGAGACCCTGTCTCAAAAGAAAAAATAGAAAGGGCTGGGGATGTGTATCACTGGAAAAAAAAACACCCTTGGGTTCAATACCCAGGTTTTAAATTTTTTTTCAATAAAATTAGAGTAGCAATCTTAGGAGGCACCCTATGAAAGAAACCTAATAAGAGAAAGTCATTACTAAGGACTTATTTGAGGCACCCAAGTCCAACACCATAATGATAGGTAGATATTATAGAGACCTCCTACCTGAGTGGAGAGATCCAGGGTAGACAAAGTGGAGTTTTGCTAATTTTCATCTCTTTCCCTTTGTCAATGTGGACATTTTCATTCCTTTGGTCCATATGGCAATCAGTTTTAAGAAATCAGAAAAGATACTAGATCAGGGAGCCAGAACAAGGAAATATAGAACTAAATATATATATATATATATATATATATATATATATATAGAGAGAGAGAGAGAGAGAGAGAGAGAGAGAATATAGAACTAAAGAATCAGATATAAAATATAGAACTAAAGAATCAGAATAAAAGCCCTTTCATATGTCAGCTTTCAGGGAACAATAACACAAACAAATGGCCACTTCATTTATCCTGCTTTGAGTTTTTTGAGCATCCTTGATGTGTATATTTGTAGTTTTCATCACATTTAGAAAATGTTTGGCTGCTATTTCATCAAATATTTTTTTCTTCTCCCTGGGGTTTTCTAGCACTCCAATTACTGGGAAGTTAGACTATTTGATATGGTTACTGAGGCTCCTTTAAAAAAAAAAAAAAAAAAAACTTCAGTGTTTTTCCCTTGCTCTGTGCTTCAGTTTGCAAAGCTTTTATTGCTATGTCTTCAAGGTCACTGATCTTTTCTTCTGCAGTGTCTAAGGCTATCAATCCCACATAAGGAAATTTTCATTCGGATATTGTATTTTCACTGTTGTTAAGTTCTGTGTGGTCTTTTTTACATCTTGCATTTCTCTTCTCATTGTGTTTCTGGTTTTTTTTTTTTAATTTTGTTTTTTACTTCTATAAGTGCTGTGAAATGTATGTAGCTCTTTCAGTGTCTATGTTGGCAAATTCCATCAAGTTTCATTTCAGGATCTGTTTTCCTTCTGCTTATGGGCCACATTTTCTGCTTCTTTTCATATATAACAATTATTTTACTGAGTGGCAGATATTGTGAATTTTATGTTGTCAATGGCTAGAATTTATAGTGTTCCTTTAAAAACCACAGGACTTCATCTTAATGCTTATGGAGCTTGTAGTTAAGCCTTTTTTTAGCCCTAGTACTAAGGTCTGATCTTCTGAGATCTCTACCAAATGCCATAGACATTCAACCCCATCTCTCTCCTCTGGTCAGTTGGAACTAAAATTATCCCCAGACCTGTGTTGAAACTAGCTTACATCTACTGGGTACTTGTTCTTTTGGTACAGTTGTTCCTTGACCAACCTGAAAGAGTATCAATCTAACAGATTGGTTTCAGCCAAAGACTAAGAGAGAATCCTGTGCAGATTTCTGGAGCCATTTCTCTGTATATTCTCTTCTCTCCAATAGTCTGCCTCACAAGTTCTAGTTGCACTGTGCTCCCTTAATCCTGATCTCTGTCTCCTCAACTCAGTGAGTATTCCCTCTCCCTGTTCTCACTGTCCAGAAGATGTCTCCAGCAGGAAATCAAGATTATAAAGCTCTCCTCATTTATGTCACTCCTCTCAAGGCTCAAAATCCTGCTTAACCTGTTGCCCATTGTCAGAAAAAATTTGCATCATATATTTGCACATTTTTCTAGTTGTTTATGGAAAGAAGGTGAATCGTGTAGGAGACATTTTTCAAGGGTATAAGCAGAAGTCCCCCACCTGAGCACTATAAAAAAACGTGTATTATGGCTTAGATATGAGGTATCTCCCCAAAGCTCATGTGCAAGACAATGCAAGAAGGTTTAGAGGTGAAATTATTAGGTTATGAGAACCTTAACACAATCAGTGAATTAATCGCCTGATAGTATTAACTGAGTGGTAACTGAAGGCAGATAGTGTGTGGCTGGAGAAGGTGGGTCATTGAAGGCATGCCTTTGGGTATATATTTTTGATCTGGAGAGTGGAGGCTCTCTCTCTGCTTTCTGTTAATCATGTGAGCCAGTTCCTTCTGCCATACTCTTCCACCATGATGTTCTGCCTCACCTTGAGCCCCAAGGAATGGAGTGGCTGTCTATGGACTGAGACCTCTGAAACCATGAGCCCCCAGATAAACATTTCCTTCTCTAAAATTGTTCTTTTTGGGTATTTTGGTCACAGCAGTGAAAAATCTAACTAAAACAACATATAAGAAAAATATAGCCACAAATATAAAGAACTTAAGGATGGGGACCTGAGAGAACTGTGCTGATATATATTTGGTAAATATCTTTTGGAGTAGATAATTGTTTCCCACTGTACTCTGCTTGGTTTTAAAGTTCTGCCCCCAAGTGACTGAACATTCTGGACATTAATAAATAATTGCTGCAGACATTAAGTGCTTCTGAAGGAATGCCTAATTTATTCTCCTTATCTACAAATCAGATAAAATGTATCATTTGTATTATCTAGTAGATTTTTCTATTTTTATGAGAGCATTTTTATTATGAAATTTATGTATGTTTCTTATTTAAAACTTCAAACAATACAGAAATATATATATATAATAGAAAAATAAAATCTTTCAATTTTATCTCATTCACTGTTAGCAGTTTAGTATACATATCTATACCTGTATCTACCTATTTATCTAATCTATATCCATATGTATCTATTAATCACAAAAGTAGACTTTTCTACCAGTGTCTGGTCCCACCAGAGAATTAATAACAGGACTTTTTCTACTATGCCACCACCATAACTCTGCCTTGGGAGACTTACCAGAGACTTGGGCTATTGCCAAGGAGAATATACACAAGGATAGTTTGGATAGGGCCCAGAAAGTCTTAGGGCCTAATTCTGGATCAGGAGCAGTGAGAATCACAGGTAGATCTTAAAGCAACATTTTTTTTTCTCTCAGGTAAAAAATGACATAACTCAGAAGTGGTGTTGTACCTAGGAAAGCAGCTGAAGATAATTCTTTGTGCACACCATGGAGAGAAGCTCCAGCTCTTCTATAAAGAGGATGGGAAACTAATTTGCTGGTTTTGTGAACATTCTCAGGAACACTGCGGTTACCATACATTTCTCATGGAGGAGGTCACCCAGGAGTATCAGGAAATGTTCCAGAAGTCTCTGAAGAAGTTGAGGAAAGAGCAGCAGGAAACTGAGAGGCTAAGAGCTATTATCAGAGAGAAGAGGGCATCTTGGAAGAATCAGATGGAGCCTGAGAGACACAGGATTGAGACAGAGTTTAATCAGCTGCAAAGTATCCTAAACAAAGAGGAGGAGTAGGAAGTAACGAAGTTAGAGAAGGAAGAGAGGAAGGATCTGAGTATTATAGAGAAAGCTGAGGGTGAGCTAATCCACCAGAGCCAGTCACTGGGAGAGCTAATTTCGATCTGGAGAGTTGATGCCAAAGCTCAATAGTGGATCTGCTGCAGGTTGTAAGTAATGTCATGGAAAGGAGTAAGTTCTGGACCCTGAGGAAGCCCCAAATTCTCCTGACCAAGCTGAGAAGTATGTTTCAAGTCCAAGATCTGAAAAAAGATGCTACAGATGTTTTGAGATTCCACAGATGTGCAGAGCTACTGGGTAGACATGACTCTGAATCCCCATATGGCTAATTTAAATCTTGTCCTGTCTAAAAATTGGAGACAGGTGGGATTCATGGGTACTAAGCTATCTGGACCTTCTGGTTTGGAAGAACATTGTGACTGTAGTGTCCTGGGCTCTTAGCTCTTCTCCTTAGGAAAATACTACTGAGAGGTAAATGTGACCAGTAAGACTACCTGGATACTGAGGAGTGTACAATAATTCCATGGGACCTACCTTTTCTTTCAAGCCAGTTTGCTAAAAACCAGAATGCTTATTCCAGATACCACCACAGAATGGATATTGGGTGATTGGGTTGCAGCATAAATGTGAAGAGAGAACCTGTGAAGAGTCTTCCATTTTCCTACTCCTCTCTAGGACTGTGCCCACTTGCCACATTGGGATTTTTTAGACTAGGATAATGCTGTCTTATTTTATAATGTCATGAATCATGACTTGCCTATCTACACTTTCTCTACATATTACTTTTCTACTGCCATTTGTCCATACTTTAATCCTTACAAAGTATAGTCCCAAGGACCCTACATCCCCTAAGTTTTTTGACATCCTGTGGCCCCTACCAACAGTTAAGTAATAGCCTTCACCCTGTGGCTTATCTGCATTTGAGTCTCCTTTCTGATCTCTTTTGTGTTCTCACTCCTTTTCTGTTGAACATTCATTCACTCAATAGTAGGGTAGTCACATGATAATAATGGTGAACATCCTTGACAGATGTTAAAGTAGGATGGGGGAGCTTTCAACATTTTATCATCAAGCATACATGGCATTAGATGGAAATTTTTTTCATTGATGCATGGACCAAATCTAAGAATTTTTTTCTATTAATTGGCTGCAAGTTTTTGTATTGAATGAAATATGAATTCAACAGATTTCCTATAATTATTGCGATAACTGTGTGTCATTTTTACTGTTATCAGGGACAAGTACATTGATTTATTTCCATTGTTAAATCTACCACAAATTCCTGAAATAAATTATTATTAATTGTTAGAGGCAAATAATTAATTAGGTTTTATTTCCATCTATGTTTATAAAAGAAATTGGCCTGTAACTTTACATTCTTGTAATTTCTTTTATAAAATGCAATAATGAGCAAAGAAATTACTGTGTAATTATATAAAGGATTGAGTGCTAAATAAAAACCATTGTCATTTCTATGGCTTTAAGTTCACATTAAAGGAAGAGCTTTTAACTTCAGCCTTCATTATAAACTCTACCACAACCTTCATCCTTGACCTTAAAAATGTAAGGGTGGCAAACAAAAAATGAAAAAGAAATATACTTTCCAAGTTAATTGAAGTTAAAAAAAAAAAAGGAAAGAAAAAAAAAAACTAAGCAGGGAGTTGGGGGACTGAGAAGAAAATGATCCATCCAGTACAGATTTTTTTTTTCCTCTTGGAATGGAAGACAAATGCAGAGAGAATATACTGAATGTACTTTTAGGAAGAGGTTGATTTATTCCAGTTTCTCCATACCCCATCTTCTTTATGTCCAAGTACAAATAGCTGAGTAATGAGTAGCTGTGATTTAGGTGGAAAAGTGCCATATTCTTTATTTTTTGTTTTTCTTCTTCTTCTTCTCCTTCTCCTTTTCCTATCCACTTTCTGAACCAACCAGAAAAGAAATTATAAAGTTGATGTGAGGATAGAAACTAAGATCAAGATGGCTGTCTAACACTGTAGCCAAGAGCCACCAGGGCTATTAAGTGCTTCAAATGTGAATAATTTGAATGAAATGTGCTGTAAGTATAAAATAAATACTGGATTTTGATTGATAATTACATTAAATATTTCAATAAAACTTATATGTTGCAGCAATTATATTTTGAATATTTTGGGTTAAATAAAATGTATTACTCAAATCGAAGACAGAAGAAAAAAAAAAAAAAAAGGAAACCAAGGCTCCTTGGCATAGACACACTCTCACAACTAGTTTGCTAGTATTGATAAAACTTTTGTCTCCCTCACAGTCCTCACCAATAGAGTACTTGATGTCTTCAATGTGATTCTCTCCTATTATCCATATTGCCCTAGGTATACTCTGTTGGTCTCTAATTTATGACCACCTCCAACAACTTGCCCTTCATACCTAGCTATACACAGACTCTCCTGCCCAAGTGACTCTAATCTCATCTCTTCTCAGGGCTAGGAGTTGAGTAGATAGACAGGATCCTTTCCCCTTCTCTTTCCTTTGTGAGCTTTGTATTGCCATGAACTCAAAGTTTTGCTTTCCAGAGGGACTTTCCTCTTGTTTCTCCACAGACTCAAAGAAAAAACAAAATCAAAACATTAAAAGTATATTAGCTTTTATATAACAGGATAGTGTATATATACATATATGTGTGTGTGTGTGTATGTATATTAGTATATTTCCCTTTTAATTCTTGTTATAACTAAGTCAATTTGCATCCAAACCATGTAGATGGCTCCGAATGACTGCGAAAAGAGTCAGGAAGTTCAGAAAGTTGAAAAGAAGAAAAAGCACAAAGAATAAGTTCAACATCATATTCTGCAGTCTTACAAGCCACTAAAATATAAAAGTGCTTCATAATATTATCACACCACTATATTGTATACATTGCCATAATATAACTAACCAGTCTCTTATTGAGGCACACAATTAAAGGAAAAAAAAACCCTGGATCTGCACAGACATTTGTTTTATAGGAAAAATTTCTGAAAGTGGAGATGCTAGATCAAAAGATACATAATAATTATGTTTAAATGATATCAAATTGCCATGCAGAAAGATTTACCAATCTACACTTTGATAAAAAGTATATGAGAATATTGATACTGGGTATTAAAATTTTTATCTATATTTTCCAATCTAATAGAATAAATGTCAAATTTTTAAAATTCTATTTTTATTAGTAGTAGTTTGAAAATATTATCATATGTATAGGATACTTATACCCCTTCTTACATAAATTTTCCATTCACATCCTTTGTGCACATTTAATTAATTTGGTTGTTACTCTTTTTGTTTGTTAATATATAGCAGCTCTATATATGTGTACCAATATTAACCCTTTAGATGTTATATATTGCTTATATATTACAAGTATTTTTTGGCTTGACATTTGTATTTTCTCATTTATTTACAGAAAGTCTTTTGCTATGTAAATATTAATTCATTCAACAAATGTTTATTGAGAAGCTACTACATACCAGCCACTAGTCTGTGCACTGAAGGAGTTTATGTTCTAAAGGAGAAGTAGGAAAATGAACAAGTAAACAAGAAGGGTACAGACTCACTGTGTGATGAAAATAAATAGGGTGGCAAGAAGTAAATAGGAGAGAAAGGTCAGTTAAGGTCTTACCAAGATGACTGTTGAGGTACAACCTGACATATGAAAATGAGGCAGGAAGTAAAAGATATAAGCAGTCGAGGGTCACTGTGGGCTTAGATAAAAGTTGGGGTAAAGTAACAATAATCTAAAGGTTCAAAGGTAAAAAAGAGTTTGAAAAGGGAAGGGAAAGGAGATGAGAAAAGGAAAGACAGTATAATGAATCAGATATAACTTCCCTATGTTTGTGTAAGAATACACCGCTAGTGAAACTCCACATCATGTACAACCACAAGAAGTGGATCCTAATTAGAATAAGTGATATTCCATGTACGTATAATATATCAAAATACCCTCTACTCTCATGAATATATAAAAAGAACAAATTTAAATTTTTTTTTAAAGAAAAGAGTTTGATATGTTCAAGGACAAAATGAGAAGCCTGGTCACCAGAGCCTAGTGTGGAACAGATAAAATGAATGAGGTTGAAGAGGAGGGTAGGTGTCAGATGAGGCTAGATATTAGGCTAGATCTCTAAGAGTAACAGAGAGAGACCCAGAATAGCTAAAGCAATCCTTAGCAGTAAGAGTGAAGCAAGTGACATCACTATACCAGGCCTTAAACTATACTACAGAGTAATAGTGCCACAGCCCGGCTGGCTGGGCAAACTAACCGGGGGGGGGGGGGGGGGGGGGGAGCCGTTTTTTGTAGGACAGGAGGGGTGTATATATACATTCCACACAGCTTATCTAATTAACATAAAATGGATACAGCAGTCAACCAATAAGGAATCTCCACACTTAATGGCTCGCTGGCATTACTTCACAAACCACTCCCCCTGGCAAAATGCCAGGCGCCATCCTGACTTGTTTACAGACCTTAACATAATAGCAACAAAAACAGCATGGTATTGACACCAAACAGACTGGTAGACCAATGGTACAGAATAGAGGACACAGAGACTAACCCACAAAATTATAATTATCTTACATTAGACAAAGGTGCCAAGAATATACATTGGAGAAAAGATAGCCTCTTCAACAAATGGTGCTGGGAAAACTGGAAATCCATATGCAACAAAATGAGATTAAACCACTATCTCTCACCATGCATAAAACTCAACTCAAAATAGATCAAGAACTTAGGAATACAACCAGAGACCCTGTGTCTAATAGAAGAAAAAGTAGGCCCTAATCTTCATCATCTGGGATTAGGCCCCAACTTCCTTAATGAGACCTCTGTGGCACAAGAATTAAAATCGAGAATCATTAAATGGGATGAACTCAAACTAAAAAGCTTCTTCTCAGCAAAAGAAACAATCTGTGAGGTGAACAGAGAGCCTACATCCTGGGAGCAAATCTGTACCCCTCACACACCAGATAGAGCACTCATCACTAGGGTATATTAAGAACTCAAAAAGCTAAACACCAAAAAAACAAATAACCCAATCAATAAATGGGCCAAGGACCTGAACAGACACTTCTCAGAAGATGATGTACAATCAATCAACAAATACATGAAAAAATGTTCACCATCTCTAGCAATTAGAGAAACGCAAATCAAAACTACTCCAAGATTTCATCTCACTCCAGTCAGAATGGCAGCTATTATGCATACAAACAACAATAAGTGTTGGAGAGGATGTGAGGGAAAAGGTATGCTCACACACTCTGGTGGGACTGCAAATTGGTGCAGCCAATATGGAAAGCAGTATGGAGATTTCTTGGAAAATTTGGAATGGAACCACCATTTGACCCAGCTATCCCTCTCCTTGGTCTATACCCACAGGACTTAAAAACAGCATACTACAGGGACACAGCCACATCAATGTTTATAGCAGCACAATTCACAATAGCTAAAGTGTGGAACCAACCTGGATGCCCTTCAATAGATGAATGGATAAA
Source organism: Urocitellus parryii (assembly GCF_045843805.1). Taxonomy (NCBI): domain Eukaryota; kingdom Metazoa; phylum Chordata; class Mammalia; order Rodentia; family Sciuridae; genus Urocitellus; species Urocitellus parryii. The sequence goes on from NC_135547.1 coordinate 54,780,148, forward strand.
AAAATGTGGATTATATACACAATGGAATATTACTCAGCAATTAGAATAAAATCATGACATTTGCAGGTAAATGGATGGAGTTAGAGAAGATAATGCTAAGCAAAGTTATCCAATCCCAAAAAAACAAATGCTGGATGTTTTCTTTGATATAAGGAGGCTGATTCATAGTGGGATAGGGAGTGGTAGCATGGGAGGAATAGATGAACTCTAGATAGGGCAGAGGGATTGGAGGGGAAGGGAGGGGATATGGGGTAATTAATGATGGTGGAATGTGATGATCATTATTATCCAATATATGTATGAAGACATGAATTGGTGTGAATATACTATGTATACAACCAGAGATATGAAAAATTGTGCTCTATATATGTAATAAGAATTGTAATGCATTCTGCTGCCATATATAAATTAAAAAATTACATAAAAAAGAGCAACAGAGAGCCAGTAAAGGTTTTAGGTGTGGAGTGGTACAATTTAATTTATGTTCTTAAAACTTCACTTTTTCAGGTATATAGAGAATGAATTAGAAAGGAGGAAAAGAGCAAACAGAAAGAAGAGTTAGGCTACTATTATTACAGAAGTCTAGGCCAGATTATAGTGGCTTAGATTATGGTAGTAGCCAGGAAATCAAGTGACAAGGGCATCTTTTTTTTTTTTTTTTTTTTTTTTTTTTTTTTTTTTTTTTTTTTTTTTTAGAGAGAGAGAGAGAATTTTTAATATTTATTTTTCAGTTTTCGGGGGACACAACATCTTTGTATGTGGTGCTGAGGATCAAACCCAGGCCGCACGCATGCCAGGCGAGCGCGCTACCGCTTGAGCCACATCCCCAGCCCCGGCAAGGGCAATTTTTAAGCAATGCAATCTTCTATTCTCCCAACACATATAAGATTCCTTCATCTTCATATATTCTTCTCTTATCATGGTTAGTGCCAAGGAATGAGGTGCCCCATCTGGTTTTTAAGATAAACCTCTCAGGACATGGCAAAAATTGTCTATGCAAGAAATCTTTCTTGAGTCTTTTGATTGTGTTAAGAATCACTTTCCTGTGCCACCAGAGTAATGTGTACAAATCCCTACCAAAGTATTTAACACATTATATCTTACATACATCAACCCTCATCTGTGTTCTTATTAGACCATAGGGTCTATGAGGTAGATGACTGTATATTACTCATCAATATGACAAGATCCTGGCAGGTAGTGATTCTTAATTATTAAGTAATCTGGAATTGAAAGAATTAGTACTAAACTTTGCCTAATGTATCTGTGGATATGCAAATTTATTTTAATCAATTGCTATTATATATAAATAGTTTGTCTTAGAAAAAACTGTAGATTTTTATGTATTAACAATAGATTATTTCCATATAATACCAAATTTAATCTAATCATTTACATAGTTATTTCCCATTTATACTTTTAAGTGATGTTTGTATATATTGCTCCCATTTGGGGATCATAGTCATGCTGACACTAAAATATATGTAAGAGGTACACTGGGAGGGTTCTTAATTTCAAGCAGCAGAAAATGATTCTGGTTGATATAAACAAACAGGGAGCTTACTGGAAGGAGATGAGATATTTCACAGAATTTGTAGGAAGTTTGAGGACCAAGGATCCAAATGTGGGAATTACAGGAGGCTAGGGATCAGCACCACAGCCTATATCATGCCATGGACATAGTCTGTCAAGCAGAGTTTAGAATTGCTACTACTGAATATTGGCTATTGCAGTCAATATCCACTGTCAGTAGGAGGAAGTCTTTCTTGTTCCTGCTTCTTTGTTTTAGATTCCAAGCCACTAATGGGACAATCTTATGGCTTTGGCCTAGGCCATGTACCTATACCGTAGGGTTGGAGGCAGAAATCGAAAGGAACTGACCTTTTCAGTTCCTGTAGTGGAAGGCAAGTCCTGCCTTCTCACACTTATATTCACACTATAGAGAGTTCCTCAAACATAAAAAAAAGAGAGATTCAAATGCTGGACGCCCACAAAAAAAAAATGCAGGAAACCCTCCCTCAAAAAAGCATAACAAAAATTGAAGTCTATTCCAAATGATTGTAATCATTTTGATGAATTTGAATAGACTGCATTGTATGAGAAGATACCTGTAAACCTGCAAAGGCCAAGAGAATTTCCTGGGAGAAATTCTTGATACTCATGTTTTGATTTGGTCTATGTTCATTGCTTTTCTTAGGTTGTATATCTTTTCTTAAAAGTTATTTTCTAAATGTACAAGAAATACAAGCACACAAGTTAAAAAGCCAACTATTTAGATACACAGAGAGTAAGAAAGTGACAGCTTATCTTATCCTTTCCCTGAGGTAATGGCTTTTAGCCACCATTTCTCTACATGTTTACACAGAGAACTTGTATATACATACAGAGTATGTTGTCCTGTTTTTACAAAAATAACATTATCCTGAATGTATTAACCTGATTTCTCTTCATTTAATAAAACAGCAAGATCATCTTTCTATACCATTTTATATAGAGATACCATGTTATTTTAAGGGCTTTATGATGTAGATTGTATGGATTACAAAATATATTTAGCCAATAGTAGCTTTTAAGTTTTTTAGTTGTAGATGGACACAATATCTTTATTTTCATGTGGTGCCAAGGATCAAACTCAGTGCCTTACACATCACATGCAAGACAAGCACTCTACCACGGAGCTATATCCCCAGTACAATAGTATATTGATATATATTTAGTTTTCCAATTTCTTGCTATTACATGTTATAATGCCATATTCTTTTACTCACATTTCCATATTTTAATCTACTTGATAGTTAGAGGCTAATGATAATACGTTAAGCTTTTGTAATTCTGTTTCTGTCCATTTCTCTTTTTATTTCTAACATTATGATTATATGCTTAATGAATTTTGATGTTACTTTTTAGTGCATAAAATTCATGGCTAAAATGTCTTCATTTTTATTATGGTTTTTAATCAATGTAAGCTTGTTTTAACCCATTAAATATTTTTTTCTTAAATTATATTTTATCCAACACCAATATTGACATTAGTTTTCATTTGGTATGTGATTGTCACACATAGATTCAATCACCTACTCATTTTTGTCATTTTTAGTTGGTTGTTTTGGAGAATATCTCCAATGAGAAACATATGTTTGTATGGGTCATCCCCTTGAATCACTATCAGAATTTTCTTCTTCTAGTAGTTGGGAGGATCAGCTCATCATAACAGCATCCTTATCAAAAGAGATCTGTACAGAGTAGACATAGCACTTTTTGATATTTAAAAATGCTGAAATAAAAGACTTTTTTTTAAAGAGAGAGAGAATTGTTTAATATTTATTTTTTTAGTTTTCGGTGGACACAACATCTTCATTTTATTTTTATGTGGTGCTGAGGATCGAACCCAGCACCCCACACATGCCAGGCGAGCGCGCTACCGCTTAAGCCACATCCCCAGCCCAAAATAAAAGACTTTTTAAATCACTTGGCCAAATAATTGTGGGGAATAACAACACCATAGATTAAATCTATCAGGCTTAGTGCTTTAACAGTACCTTTCCTATCCAAGGCCAATGTCACAGATGCCTCATAAAATGTTGCTGCCTCTATATTTTAACATGTAATGGTAATGTTTTCTAGACATCTTCTGTTTATTTATAGGTACTGGAGATTGAACCCAGGGGTGCTTTACCACTGAGCTACAACCTCAGCCCTTTTTATTTTTTAGTTTTCTTAATTTTGCAATGAGGTCTCACTAAGTTGTTTAGGGCCTCACTAAATTGCTGAATCTGGCTTCAAACTTGTGATCCTCCTGCCTCAGCTCCCAAGTCACTGGGATTACAGGCATGCACCACCACACCCAGCTTTCTCTTATCCCAACTCTCAACATGTTTCCTCCATCTTGAAAGTCTTCTAATTGCAGTAACATTGCTTAACTCCTGCTTTTTACTTCTCTACCCTGCTCCTTTGATTAAGCTTTTTATAAGGATCGTTTGGTTCACATACAAGCTTTGTTCCCATGCTCCATGCCCTTTCCACAGATCATAGACCAGATTTACCATTCCTTCCACCATGCCAAGACATAGCTTAACAGAGGTTCCTTAGATCTAAGATCTTTCACATAAAGATTACCCAAAAGATCCAAAAGTTTTGATGTTTATGAAAGTATGCAAGAAATATAACAAAGAATATAACCACCTATCTGTCCTGCTTTCTGATCCAGGCAGGACTAATACTGACTATACCAACAGACTAGAATACAAAAATGGCCCCTCTACCACTTGGAACCTAGAACATGAGAGATTTCATGTCATTACTCAGTACTATTCCTTAACTTCTCTACAATTTGGATGCTATTATATAGTTTGGGAGCATTTCTTGATCCTTCACTAGCTTGAAATCTCCTGTGACATATCCCCCTTTCTATTCCCTACAAGGCCTAGTAGAGTGTTTTAAATGTATAATAGTGTAAAATAAAGAACTAATAAAATAAGCTATGGGGTGGGGGAGAGGAGAAATAATAGTAGGGAGAAACTATTCAAGAGTTGTGTTTTCAGAAAATTGGGATATGATAAATTGAATTCAGATTTGTCTAAGATGGTTGGGCTTAGTAAGTGATAGAAAACTAATAAATATCTATAACATAGTGTGTAACCTTTAGACTACATAAACTCTACTAATGAGGGGGGAGTAAGAGAACAGAGGTTTGGTCTAATTCCCAATAATAGTAAAATCAATTGCTCAACCTCCAATAGTTTAGTTTCTGAAATCCAATCCTCCTGATTCAAGAGGGTGGAGCAGGTTCAGGGAGTGACTCACATGGCTTCCTTCTCATGATATTCGTCATCACTGACTCTACTGTTCCACAACTGTGTCCTAGTGGCAACTACTGCTTCCATAACACCTCTGGATGTCAGCCACAATGTTGTAGCCTTAGCTGCTTTTCCATTCCACTCTGACAGTCATCTCTGCCCTTATTGTATATCAGTATATTACTAAGACATAAACAGCACTGCTTTGTGTTTTCAAGTTCTTAGGATGACTCTAATGCTAGAGCTCTTTTATTTGGCCTATTATCTATTAGAACATTGCACTACCACCCTGACATGTGGATGTATGTGCTCAACTCAACCACCCCTTCCTCTCCAATACAGACCATTTCCCCCATGATCAGTCCAGTTTGCCTCAACAATACCTCACCACAAAGTTAGTTTCTTCCCTGAGTCTTGTTCAAGAGAGGGTTCTTATTCTCTCAAAGCTCAAGGAGAGACCTTAACGATGGGGGCAAATATTAATTTCAATTTGTCCAGTTAATATAGCTCAGATCAGAGTCCTCAAGCCTCTTATAAATAAACCCCCTGATGGGCCTGCCCTGCTAGGCACCTAGATATGCCTGGACATGTTTGAATCCACAGTGGGTATTATCACAACTTAGCCTCTCACTCCAGGACTCCTGCTACACTTGAATAGCTTTTATAATTAAAAAATAACAAATAAACCTGTGAGAAAAAAATGAGCACAAGCATGTGAAAGTGCTTTGCAAATTGCAAAGTGCTTTGCAAATGCAATGTATTACAATGAATTCCTCATTGTTTGTTTGTTTGTTTAATAGAGTTCCAAGGCAATGGAGGAACCGAAGCCACCAATTGGGGAAGGTTAAAACATAAAAAGACAGTAATGATGAATTGAGGGAGAAATCAAGTTGATAAACACAAGGAAAGGAATTTAAAATCAACGCACTAAATAGAATGTTGGCAGACCTGTCTGACAAATGAACAGAGATGAAAGTTAGAAGATGATCCTGGAGTACCTAAAAAGGATTAATACATAATTTAGGCAACAAAAACCTAAGTGAAGCTATATGGAGCATATAGAATTACAAAGGTTGAATACACAAGTCCACTACTTGGATTTAAATCTGGGCCCAACCACTATGGATTCTAGGTGAATCTTGACAATTTAGTCTCCATTTCTCATTTGTAATAGAGATATAATAGTAGCATTTCCCATTGAGTGTTTTGCCAATATTCTAAGATTCCAGACATATAAAGCACTTACTATCATGTCAAGCACATAGGAAGTTTTCAATATGGACAAGTTTTACAATTCATTTATTTGTACCATTGTTTTTTTTCCACAAAAGTAAGTTGAATAGGTCTATAATTCACCAAAATTTTAACTAAAGCAGAAATTTAGGGACTTGTATTTTTTTAGTTAAGCAGAATTTGGTGAATGTTACCTGTAATTGAACTGAAAATTATTTCTTTGGTTTTTACAAAAAAGAGGTGAGGAGTAGCCTAGGATATTCAAGTAGCTTTAATGACTCACATTATATAAAACTAGCTCATTTGCCCTTTCACTCACAAATCAGGCAAAGGGATATGCTATCATAGGACAAGATCAAGAAATAACTGTTGATATTAAAATGATTAAAAATCTCATTTACTCAAAACAACTACTATAAATGTAGATTACTCACAATTGCTATAGAAAACATAATTAATATTCATGTGCAGATACAGTTTTATTTACAAATAAATATCAGATAGTTTACAGTGTACTTTGTTTTAAATTACTGCCGTAAATGGAAATCACTTTCCTTACCACTATAGAAAGCTGCATTAATAATCATATGTAGATATAGTCAAAGTTCTGAATATTAGTGAGTGTATCAAGTAATTTGTCCTAAAGTACAGCCTTATAAAAAGAAATTACTTTCATAACCATCTGAGGGCTTAATTACTAATCAAACATAGATACAGTTTTAGTTACAAATATTAGAGTTTATTGTGTAATACTTGAAAATAATTGCACTCTAAAAACATTTATTTTGAACAATTCTTGAAAACCAAATGCTTAATATCAACCACAAAATGTTCACCATAACAATACTTTCAAAATTCTATTTACTAAAACATGAATTTGGAGCAATAATTAAAAAAATGATTTGGATACCAGCAATGCTTATATTCTGTCCCAGAAAGGCATGGGAGTGAGTCAATAGCATTCCCATTGGTCTAAATGCACAGATGTCTGCCAGAGACCTGACTCATAAGCAGCCTATTGGTCATATTTAGCAGAGGAGCCTGCAGTTGATTAGCTATGCTCTGACAATAAATAGCCTATCATTGATGCCAATGAAAATCACTATGGTATGGAGAATTTCTAAGACTATCCCATAATTCATGTTAACCAAATTAGACTATGCACACGTGAAAACTCTTAATATGAAGATCTTGTTTCATGACATATATCCTTATGGAATTTAGTTGGATGATCCTCACTGTGGTCAACTCAACCATTTTGAGGCTGATTAGCCAGTTTCTGGATTATCCATGTCCTGCTTTTTCTCCTACAGCTTCTTTGGCTGACAGCCTTTTGACCATTTCACTGTTCATTAGCACCTGCAAAGGATAACTGAAAGCAGATGAACTCAAACCACTCAATTATGCTTCTCATTAGCAATTCTACTGAAGGGCTCTGTCCAGGAGGTGGTTACAACTATTAGGTAAAATTAGGTTTTTGGATTATCAGTGGATTTCAATTATCCACGTTCTTCTGTCCCTGGTGACCCTGCATAATCTGGAGTTGGCCATATATACATTATTTGCCTTGCTATATGGAGAAACAGGTGACTCTTTCATGGAAAAATTAAAGATACTAGCTTCCTGTTCTTTTCTGTCACGAATTTTCTCCCAGGTTTCTCTTTTGTACAGCTAACTAAAAAGTACAAAGGCTCTGTGCAAATACACACTAATTATTTGTTTAATTGTTACTATAATTGGCAAAACCTTGAAAGTTATCTTATGGACATGTGGATATTTAGCCACATTTCTCACATTTGTAGGGTTTTATGTGAGTGTTTTAAATACTTAATTTGGCTCATTACTTATACTAATCTCAAACAGAAATATTGTAATCAGGGAGTGCCAGTAATAGCATGCTGTGAGAGGTTTAGCCTATGATGCATGCCTTAAAGTGGGTGTGTCTCCTGGGACAAGGCTTCTGTATCTTTCTAAATCACAAAATATTTTATTGTAACCTTTATTGCTCCATGCATTTGACCATTTGTATTACAAAAGTATTACATGTTTATTTTAGAAAATAGGAATAACCATAAAAATTCTCTATAATCCTACTAGTTATCACCAGTTTCCATTTTGTGGTATACATTTTCAGAACAGTCCATAAATTGACTACCCCATCATCTTCCCAGTGGGGTCAGATGTAATACTGTTTTGTTTTGTTTTAGAGGGTACTGGGGATTGAACTCAGGAGCACTCAGCCACTAAACCACATCCCCAGCCCTATTTTGTATTTTATTTAGAGACAGGGTCTCACTGAGTTGTTTAGCACCTTGCTTTTGCTAAGGCTGGCTTTGAACTCTCGATCCTCCTGCCTCAGCCTCCTGGGATTACAGGTGTGAGCCACCATGCCCAGATAGAATACTGTTTTGTAAGGATTTTTTTTGGTTAATATGTCAGGTAGGTTTTTCTGTGCTAATACATATACTTATATAACATCCTTTGGAATGGCTGCATGATATTCCATTGTATGAGTGTACCACAATTTATTTAAGTACTCTAGATTTGGATATTTATAATGTTTCTGAGTTTTGTTATTGCTATGGTTTGGGTAGGAGATGTCTCACCAAAACTCCTCTTTTAACACATGAGGTGATATGATTAGATTATGAGAACCATAACCTAACCAGTGGATGAGCCCATTTGATGGATTAATAATTTGAATGGATTATTGGGTAATAACTGTAGACAGGTGGGAAATTGCTGGAGGAAGCAGGTTACTGTGGGAATGCCTTGAGGATTATATATTTTGTCCTTGGCTCCTGGAGCTCTCTCTCTCTGTGCTTCCTGGCTGTCAAGAACTAAGCAAATTTTCATCACCACACACCTTCCCATGATGTTCTGCCTCACCTCAGGTCCAGAACAATGGAGTCAGCTGAGCATGGGCTGAGACCTCTGAAACCATGAGCCAAAATAAAATTTTTGTCCCCTAAGTTGTTCTTGTTGGGTATTTTGGTCATAGCAACATAAAGCTGACTAGCACATTTATTATGACAAAGTCAAGAGAAACATTCAGAGAGGTAAAACTTTGTGCATGTTCTTAATATTACCATGAGAGAAATTAGTAGAAGCAGACTTCTAGATCAAAGGAAGTGGCTGTGTTTCCATTTTTTTTTTGGCTTGGAAAATGCCCTAATTTTAACCATACTGAGATTGTATTGATTTGTTTTAAAAGACTGAATACAGCAACATACTCCTTAGGATTTAACACTCAGAAAGCAGTGTTAAGTTCTGAGGGGTATATGTGTAACCTTATTAGTTTAATATGGTGCAACTAATTGCCACATTGATCTTGTTTTTGCTAGTGATTTCTACCTTAAACACATATGGATATTTAATCTTTACAGTTTACTGATATCTATCAATTTAAAAAGTCAGCTAGGCACCCTAAACAATCTTGATTTCTCTTGGTGAATTATCACATTAAGATACTGAGTTTATTTTAATGTGTACAAATAATATACAGTAATAAAATATATTACTTTTATATATTATTATGAACAGTCTTTGCACTCCATTTAATCCTCAGAAATTCAAATAAGAACTCAAAACATCCCTATATACAATTTTGTTTACTTAGCCAAACAATCAAAAGTGAAATGAATAGTAACCTCCCCCAATTTCAACCAAAAGGAGAAATATATTATCTGAAAACATATTGAAATCTCCAGTATTTTTTGACAACTCTGATCTTCCAACTTCTCAAGACTTTTCCATTTCAATAAATCACATCTCCGTCTTTCTGTTTGCTTGAGCCAAAAGCATTGGTGTCATTATGGACTCATTCTCCTACTCTTCTGCCCTATAACTACCTCATCAAGAAAGTGCCTATAGTTAACAATACTGTACTATATACTTAAAACTTTGCTGAGAATGTAGATTTTTTTTATACCATGGATTGAACCTGGGGTGCTAAACCGCTAAGTCACATCCCCAGCCTGTTTAATTTTTTTTTTTTTTGAGACAGTTGATTAGGGCCTCACTAAGTTGCTGAGGCTTGCTTTGAACTTGCAATCCTCCTGCCTCAGCCTCCCAAGATGGCAGAATCACAGGTGTGCATCACCATGCCTGGATGTACATCTTTTAAGTGTTCTTTATAAATAATAAAAAGGAGGGAAGGAGGAAATGTTGGGAGGTGATGAATATATTTATAGCATAGAGTGTTCTGATAGTTTCATGAGCTTATATTTATCTCCAAACTCATAGAGTTCTATAAACCAAATTTATAAAGGTGTGTGTGTGTGTGTGTGTGTGTGTGTGTGTGTGTGTGACTGTAGCTTCAAAATAGATCCTGAATGTGACCAGCTCTCAAAACTTCCAATGCTACCATCCAGGTCCAAGGCACCAGCAACTCTCCCTTGAATTATCATATTGGTCTCTTAACTGATTTTCCTGCTTCAGCCTTTGCATGTATACACTTTATTCTTCACACAAAATCCAAAGAGGTGTCTGTTAAGTATAAATTAGATCAAGTCATTCCTCACCTCAAAACTTTCCAATATCAGTCCACCTCTCTTTAAATCAAAGCCAAATTCCTTACAATGGACAACAGAACTCTTCAGAATAAATTGCCTCCCTTACCATTCAATGTTCTCTTTGAACCCTTTTTCTTCTCCCCCTTTCTCATTTCATGTTAGCTACTCTGGTCTTCACCTTAATAATTTTTCTAATAAGTAGAAGCCACAGAGAACTTGTACTTTGACATTCTTTATGGTTATAAAAGTAGTAATCAATGAAAAATCCATGGCAATATCCCAATGTGCTTTACATCATACACTTATCCATTCTGGAAAACCCCCTCCTTCTTTGTTTGTTTTTTCCTGGTACTGGGAATTGAACCCAGAGCTCTACGCATGGCTGACAAGTGCTCTACCATTGAGGTACACTTCCAGCCCTTCTCTTGCTTCCCTTCACTTCCCTTCCTGTCTTATTGCTTCTTCCTTCCTTTGTTTCCTCCCTCCCTCCCTTCAACAGGATCTCCCTAAGTTTCTGAGGCTGGCTTTGAACTTGCAATCCTCCTGCCTCATCCTCCCAAGTAGCTGGGGTTACAAGCCTATGCTACCTGCCCAGTCTCCTTATTCATTTCTTAAACACTACTCACCTAATTCATTCAGTTAGTCAATATTTATTAGAGCCTATTTTTGTTCCAGATACTGCTCTACATTCTTGGCATATGTTAATGAACAAAATAAACAAAACTTTTTACTGAGGATTTCGCTCTACAGGGCAGGGATTATGTAACAAGTCAATTGTGAAGTATGTTAGAAAGCAATAATATTATGGAAAAATATACAGCAGGGATGTGAAGTTTGGAGTGTTTGCATTTATGTATGCATAAGTGTGTGTGTGTGTGTGTGTGCGTGCGCGTGTGCCCAAGTATGCAGCTTCACTGTTGTTTTTTGCTGCAATGTCATGCTTGGATTTGAAATAATTCATGGACTGCATTTTGAATAAGTGAGAGAATCTGTGTACATGTGATATCCCGGTTTCTGACATGGCTTCCCCCATAACTTGGCTATTATGTGTGGTGATCTTCCTATAATTTCCAGCATAACCTCCTATTTCTTTAATTTGCTCTTACTCATTCCTTTGCTTAACATCTAATGCACTTATTCTTGCTGCCCTCTGGGCCGGTGGTTGAAATAATGGCTGGCACCTTAAGAATTTATTGGTTATCTTCTACCACAACCCACTTTTCTTCTTCCTTTTGGTCTTCTCTCTTGTTTATGCCTCAGGCCTGCCAGTGGCTGTCAGTGACACTCACGTGTACTCCTTAACCTCAAGAGTTTGATTGAAACTGCCATAGTCAGAAATGAATTACCTGAAAGGAATTAGACCGGTTGAGTCAACTGGTTATATTCTTAAAAATATGACAATTCCAGTCAGGACCATTGTTCTTTAGTTTTACATCAGTCCATTGCTGATCCTGGAGATGTTCAAATAGCTGAGATGATTCTGGACTCCCTTAATTTCTCAAGTCTGAGACTTGGGCTTACTGTGGAACAATGCTTTAGGTTAGCCCTAAAGTTTTCAGGAAAAAGGAATTTTTTAATCTACTGAACAGCCTGACTATTCAGATAAGAGGAATTTAATTGGCTTACCTATTTAGGTGATTCTGCTTAGAGATGAACTATGGCAAAATGTAGCTCCACTATGAACTTTTCCCTTTTCTCTCCTTAAAACTTATTTTCTCATAGTCCAGTCCAGCTCACAAGGGTTTTAAGCGGATTAATTAGTGCTTAAAAAGCACCTTTATAAAAAAGTGGAAAAGTACTAAGAAAATTGTTTAAATTCTGGATGTTTGCCTTTTTTTATTCATACCACAGTTTTAATTTCATACTTTTCCCATAATGTCACCAGATTGTAGGTGAACTCCCAAAATAGACTGTTACTAGGACTAAAACTGTTGTATGACCCAATATGCAAAACAGCTCTGGGAAAGGAATGCTGAAATTGACTTGACTGTAGCAATGGCCTATTCTTTTTCAAGGATTCTTGTTTATTTGATGTCATCGCAAACAATTTTCTAGGGATTTGGAAATTGGAGCATTTTGTATTTGGTGAAGGGCAAAAAAAAACTATTTATGTATAACAGTCATCACAGATTAGCTATAATGCTATAAGAAATTTTGTTTCAAAATTCAGGCTTGGAACTTGAGTTTAGCAATAAGTCAGATTAATTTTCATGAAAATCTTGGTATTGTGAGCCATCTTCCTCCTTCCTTAAACTTTTCATTGGATTTTTACAAATAAAGCTTAACAGGTAGCTTTGAGATATTTCTCTCTGAGACATTGAAAAATATTCTCTTATATTTAGAAACAAGTATCTACAAGAGAAACAAGTCAAAAAATTAAACCTACAGGCAATGCAGAAATACCATTACATTTTAAGAATTTTCTATTTTATTTTACCTTTCCACAAGTATCTTGCCAAAAAAAAGAGAGAGAGAGAAAAGAAAAAGAAAAGACTGAGGCAAAAAAGAAAAGGAAAAAAAGAAGCAAAGAAAGTAAGAAAGAGCAAGCTGATAATATGAGCTGAAGCTACCAAGATTTGAAACAGACAGCTTACTGAAAGGTGGTTGAGAGTGTGTGGGTGTATCATTATTTCTAACTTTGAACAAGTTTAAACTTTGGTAATTAGTTACTTTGGTAACTATAATTAGTACATAGATTCTATAACAAAGAAAGTCTTGTTAGTTTGATATATCTACCAGAACATAATGAGGATCTATTGTCATCCATAATACAGAAAATAATTACTTAATGGTCTTCTCAACTAGCTCTATGTATATAATATTAAGCATAACAAAAACTTAACTGCCATGTCTATTAATTTATTAATTTTCAAACTTTGATCTTTGGAAATAATGCCTTGGTTTTGCTCCTCTAGGAATTCTATAATATAGTCTCTGAAAACTTAAGTGATCAAAATTGGTATATTATATCACAAATGAAGATATATACATTAAATTCTCATGTAGGTTTCTAAACTATTGCTACATAAAAATGAGTCAAACATTTTTGCCATAAAGTTTCTTATGAATACATGTCTTAAATGATAAACATGTCAGAGGTATTTAGTTGGTTAAGGGAACAATAGTTAATATATGACAAGATTTGGAATACTGGAAAAATTATTTTTTTCCTTTCCCCCTTTTTTTTCAGTTCCTGTTGTGCCCATCAAGGAAGAAAAGGCTACTGTGAGGCCAATCCAGGAAAAAAATATTTTTAATGAAAAAAATTAGAGAATAGTCATTTGTGATATTGAACAGGTAAAATAAATGGCTAAGCACTAAGGTCAAAGTGTATGCCTTCATGAAAACAATAGTATTCTCACATCTTTCAATGCTGGCCTATAATAATCAAAAGGTGAGCACATGCCACTTTAACTACAGAGTATAAAGTATTTAAGATCTGGAAAGCTAATAATATGAATAAATGACCAATTTTCAATGTGTATTAAAGGTTAATAGGGAGGTGCTATAGTCCCATGTATGACTGGTAAGGTTGCAGTTTTATAAATTTATTAGGAATCCAAAGAGGGATGAATAGTAGAACTCGTCAAGATGGGGGGTGGGTTTAAAATACTCTTGGGGAACCGAGCAAATGTTATCATTGGGCAACAGATGAACAATGGCAGATACAATTTAATATCCCTGTGTACAAGTCAATGCACATTAGAAAATGTTAAACTGCCTGCATATTCTTAAAGATTCTGAATTATATCTTGCAGAAGGAAAAAAAGACTTAAATGCCCACTACAGATTGTTTAGTGAAATTATCTGCTCAATGTTCAGCTGTGGTCAAATTCTGAGCAAAATATTTTAAAATATCATGGAAAACTGGGCACAATGGTGCATGCCAGAGACTTGGGAGGCTGAGGCAGGAGGAGCTTAAGTTCAAAGCCAGCCATGGCAACTTAGTGAGATCTTGTATCAAAGTTAAAAAAAATAAAAAGGAGTTGGGGTATACCACAGTGGTAGAGAATCCCTGGGTTCAATCCCTACTACTACTACTACTACTACTACTAATAATAATAATAATAATAATAATAAAACAAGTGAGTGAAAAATATTCATAATACCCCCACATACATATATAAGCTTTGCAACCATAACACACATATACTATATACATAAAATAAATGAATGAACAAATAATCATTTGGCCTTCTTTAGAGCAAACAAATATCTTTCCACTTTATTTTTGTATCATGAAACAAAATTAAGAATACATTTAGTAGTTCATTGTCCCTTGGTATCATCAAATACATAGGAAAAGAAAATATACAGAACCAGAGCTGTTTAGCATAAGTAGATAGGAAAGAGAATATCTAATCAAAACAGAAGATAGCACAGAATAGTAGATATGAGAATGGGCTTTGTTATCAGACAAATGGGAATTCCAATTCCACCACATCTTTTAAAATGAAATCCTAGACTGGGGTTGTAGCTCAGTGGCAGAACACTTGCCTCTCACATGTGAGGCACTGGGTTCAATCCTCAGCTCCTCATAAAAATAAACAAAATAAAGATATTATGTCCATCTATAACTAAGAAATTTTTTTAAAGATACTTTTTTTAAAAAGGCAATCCCTACCTCAAGAGATTAACCTATTTTCTGACACGTAGTAAATTTTCAGTAAATGAAAGTTTTGAAAAATGTAAATTTCGCATCATAGATATTCTTAGGATTGAACCCAGGGACATATAGCCACTGAACCACATCCCCAGTCCTTTTTTTAAAAAATTCTTTATTCAGAGATAGGGTCTCACTAAGTTGCTTAGGGCCTCACTAAATTGCTGAGTCTGGTTTGAGATCCTCCAGCCTCAGCCTCCCAAGCCACTGGGATTACAGGTGTGGCACCTGGCTCTTAGAGCTTTTATAGAACTCAATAGATCAAATTGGCTCAATGATTAAATGCCCCTGGGTTTAATCCCTGATATATAAAAAAAATTAGTTTCTTTAGTACAGTGTGTATCAAAACATAACATACATTCAAAAAGTACACAAGTCACAACCATACAGCTCAATGGATTTTCATAGAAAAAAAAAATCTGGGTAACCATCACCCAAACTCAAGAAATAAAACATTAATCAAACTCAAAATGTACCTCTCCCCAGGGGACTAAGGGCAGGTAGGAAAGGGGAAGAAGCTTGAGGTACTAGGGAAAGAAATTGACCAAATTATGTTATGTGCTTGTATGAAATCCACTATCATATATAATTATAATGTATCAATAAAAAATGAAAAAAAGCCCCTACTCTCCTTCCCACTTATTAACTCCCTCCTCTCCAATGGTGAGCAATATTTATTATCAGACATCAGTTTTGTGGTTTTGAACTTGTTAAATGACATCAAAGAGTATGGGGTCTTATGTATCTGACAGTTTTCACTCAACATGCTTGTGAGATTCATCCATATTGTTGCCTGTGGCAACAGTTGGTTCATTTTCATAGCTGTGAAGTGTTGAGTTGTCTGAATACACTTCAGTTTATGTATCCATTTTCCTGTTAATTAACATTTTATTTTTTCTGTGGCTCTGGTATAATGCTGCTGTGAAATTTCTGGTAAACACTTCTTGGTAAATATATGTGTGCATTTGTCAGGTTTGAATTTTCTGGATGATAATTAAGCATATATTTAGATTTAATCAAAACAGACAAGCAGTTTTCCAAAATGATTATACCAATTTACACTTCCACCGGCAGTCATGAGAATTCCAGTTGCTTCACATCCTAACCAACACTTAATTTTGTAGATGTTTTTCTATTTTTTTAAAATTTCAGTTATTCTTGTGAGCATAATAATTTATTATGAATGCATGTTTCCAGATGTCTCTTATTTAAACAGAAAAAAAACAGATAAAACAATGGTGAGATTCTTTGATTATCCATATTAAACATAATTAGGCAGGTTAAGCAGAATTACTTAGATATACTTCTACTTTCCATTCCTTTTCTCAGTGTCATAATTGAAAGTTTTAAAAAGCAAAGAAAACCTCAGCAAGCTATGTTATAGATACTGACAAACTAATTCTAATAATTACATGGAGAGGCAGAAGACCCAGAATAGTCAAAACAATATTGATAGAGAGAAACAAAGTGAGAGGAGTGACACTACCTGACTTCAGGAGTTACTATAAAGCTACATTAATCAAGACAAAAGTCAATCATTGGAGGAAAAAATAGTAAAACAGATCAGTAGAACAGATTAGAGAGCCCAAAGTAGACCCACACAAATACACTCAGCTGAACTTGAAGCAAGAGCAAAGGCAATACAATGGAGAAAAGATATAATCCTTTGAACAAATGATAGTCTTTTCAACAACTGGGCATACACATGCAAAAAAACCTCAACACAGACTTTATATCCTTTACAAAAATTATTTAAAGCTGGACCATAGACATAAATACACAAATATAAAATTCAAAATTATAAAACTCCTAGACGATAACAGGGAAAAATCTAGATGATCTTGATATTGGTGATGATCATTTCAGACACAATAACAAAGGAATAACCCACAAAAGAACATTTTGTTAAGTTGGACTTAATTAAAAATCAGAACTCCTGCTCTGTGAAATAAAATGTCAAGAGAATGAAAAGGCAAGCCACAGACTAGGAGAAAATATTTGCAATATCCAATAAAAGATTGGTATCCAAAATATACAAAGAATTCTTAAAATTCAACAATAAGACAAACAACCCAATTTAAAAATGGACCAAAGATCTGAAAAGATAGCTCACCAAAGAAGATACATGAGATAGCAAATAAGCATATGAAAAGATGCTCAACATCATATGTCATTAGGGAATTAAAAATTAAAACAAGATCCATTGCATGCTATTAAAATGGCTAAAATCCAAAACACTAACAGAATCAGATGAATCTCCATTATCGTATAATGGGAATCAAAACTGGGAATACACTTCTGAGACACTATTTATTCCCTACCATATGAAGTAGAGGTACTCTTTTAGGTAGGCAACTGAACTGTGTGGTGAGATACAATTCCATCATGGTATCTCCTTGTTTGACTCCCCCTACTTTAAATGAATCCTTCCTACTTTTCACTTTTAACATCTACTATCTATCCCATTCATAGAATGACATTTAGAAGGTGTTCTATATTTGTTGAATAAATTAACTGATTCTGTTTTTATTTTTATTCGGATTTTTTAAATCAACATCATATGATCTTGCCATCTTAAAAAATGAGTATTTTCTTTTTACTTTTTAACTTGTTAAACCCAAGTTCTTTAAGCCTGGATATCTCATACCTTTCTTTTGAACTAGTTTATTTACTTTGTTTCTTACAAGTGCAAATAACATGACTTTTAAACAAACAGACTCTCAAAGTGGGTTGAAAGTCCAGTTGATTTTGAATTCATTGATGTTGTTAACCATGCGCCATCTTCTAATTTCCATATGTGGGCTTATAAAGTGTACATATATATGAAATTTATTCATGCCTTTTATTATATTGGTTCTCCTAATAGAACAATTAAATGACAGTCTAGATGGCTCCAATTTACAAGAAGGAAGTTAGAGCTCATTTCTATGAGTTCAGCTTTATTTATTTTTTCTTTTCCTTTCTGTTATACTTATCTTAAGGCATAAATACTTCTTCCTATATCTTCACACGTCCACTCATAGTGGCATCAGTGTGGATCTTCTGTCATTATGGCCACTACTTACCACCTGGTCTGACTCCAAATCACTATAATGCCTTCATAGACATATACCCATTTCTTTTCTAGCTTTGTGATTGCTGAGCCTTTGATTCTATACTGACATATAGCCAAACTGCTTTAGAATTTAAACAGTTTGAGATTCTGCAAAGTACACTAGAAAATGAAAGGGAGAAACAATAATTGAGGTAAATCAAAAAATCACACATTTGTATGAAAACCATCTGTGAGGAGGTGGTAGAAAAAAAGCTAAAAGCAAAATGAATATTGTTCTTCTGGATATAAGATGAATGTAATCTGGGATCAAGAAAAAAATTCCCCTTGGAGTGTTTTATTATCCAATCCCACAGAGCGGGATTTATGCTTCCCCTCTGCTATTGAGCACTGTGTCAGAAAGATGTGAATTAAACAGATGGCTAAAAACACATTTGATGCCTAGGTCTCTAGGCCTTGAAATGATAATTTAGCAAATCCTACCCTAGTGTCTGACTTTACTCCAAGGAGTGTTTTACAAACTCACTTATGAGCATAGTCTCCAAAGAAAATAAATTTTGTAAGGTAATCCTTTAAGTTTTTCCTTTGAAATGCCAATAAAGCTCAAGCAATCCAGTCAACAATTTCCTAATCTTATTTCTAGATAATAAGAGCCTGGTTATTGTCCAAATATCTGTCATTCTTCTATCACATCAGTATCTGCCTGTGTATTGGAAGCAGTCTTCCACTGTTTATGAACAGTAGCAGCACATATGTAGTGACAGCATCTTTTCTAAGTCTTTTAAAGTGCCCCCTCTAGACCCATTTGATTCTAAAGCAGTATCATTAAGCCAAACCCTACCCAGTTGAAACAAATGGTTACTGTTCTATAGTTACTTGGTTCAAATATGGGATCCTGGTTTATACAATCAAGTCCAGAAGTTTAAGCTCAACCAACCTTTTCCAATCATTGTTCTCAGCTGCAGACATCAGCATTTTCACTGTAGCAGGTATGTGTCTGAATAAGCTTCAAATGATAATAATTTATTTCATTGCAAGCATTTATGTTACACATTTACAAGTTTACTGTTACTCCTAGGGAAATTGTTGGGTTATGAAATATAATAGATATGCTGTATATATAACTTCTAAAAATTATAATATAAACAGAAAATTTTACATGTAAATATATGGAACTATTGTATAATTAATAACTACATGTACACATGCACACACACACATACAAACATATATATATATATATATATATATATATACATATACACATATACAACTGCAAAATAAAAACACTAACAGATGGCACCATCACCTTATTAAAATGATTCAGAACATGAATAAAAATTTTACAATAAAAACTAAGTTAAAGGTTAAAAAAAAAACAAGTGCTAGCCTACTCCATCCTTTATCCAGGCTTGGCCTAACTAAAGAAAGAATGTCTAAATGGACAAGAATGGAAGTAGCTTTCATTCCCTTTGCCTTTGCCAGGGCTTTATGTTCATATTCCCTAGGCTGGATTGAAAGAACCCAGACATTACAAAAATATTTTAATGAAAGTATCAAGTAAAACTCAAAATTGTATCATTACTTAGCAATGCCTCGAGCCCGCATCTCCCTGCCACCATTATCACAATAAACTCATAAAGGTGTAAAACTATGCAGAGCTATGTCAGACACATTAAAATAACATCTGCTAAATGTCTCATGCTTTCCATTCATCATTTTCTCCTTACCTAGTATTGAATGGAGCTGAAATAAGAAACAAATAGAAACTTTACCTTGGTTTCTGTAGTACAGCTGTTTTACTAAAAATTTTTGCATACTTTTTTGTATCTATGCTCTCAAAAATATTAAAGGACAGCACATAACTAATATTGTTCAAAGATAAAATATTGTTTCCTTGATCTCAGTCTACTTGGGAACTTCCTAAAAATAATAAGTATATATTAAGTGTCAATTTTACATGTTGAGGAAGTATTATTACTACTTCAAAGAGACACCTTGTTGTTACAGTTGACAAAACACACATTTACTTTGGTTATCAGATATATCAGAGTTTGGATTACTTCACTGTCATCTCCTGTATTTCCTATCTTGGTGAACCATCTGGTCACCCAAGACAGAAACCTGTGACTTATCCTTGAGATGTCCTTTCCTTTAAATTCCAATATCCAATCTATATTGATCCTACCTCTTTTTATTTTTATTTTATTTTATTTTTTTTTATTTTTGTCACTAGGGATTGACCCCGAGGGTCTGAGCTACATACACAGCCCTTTTTATTTTTTATTTTGAGACAGGCTCTCATTAGGTTGCTTACAGCCTTGCTAAGTTACTGAGGCTGGCTTTAAACCTGTAATACTCCTGCCTCAGCCTCCTGAGCTGTTGGGATTACAAATTTATCCCACCACACCCAGCTGATCCTATCTCTTTGATATATTATGAGTCTGTTCTAGGGACCAGTAATTAGTAATTCCAATCTTTTCTATCAGTTCCTATTTCCACTATCTTTCTTTGGTTTATAATCAGCTGGATTATTCTGTGTCCTATCTATTCAGCCTACCATAAAACTCTCTTCTCCTAACCATCCTAAATATTCTAGTAAAATGATCTTTCTAAAATGCAAATATTAGGTCATTTAAAAATTTATAAGTGATTCACCTTTCAACTTTACAATGAAGCCTACATTCCTTAATATGGGATATAAAGAACTGGCCTTCACTTCCACTATAAGGAACTGGCCTTCACTTCTCCAATTTCATCTCTGGTCACTTTGCCTTTATAAATTCATGCAGTGTGGTCTACTTACAACTTGTTTAGCTTAAACACTTCTAACTCCATGCTTTTGCATGTGCCATTATTTCCTATGCCTGGGGTGCTTCCCTTGAACTCTCTACTATCAAACCCCAGTATTTTTTTTTTATTATTTCGCACTTTAACAATACATAATAGACACAATAGAAAAGTGACCATAGTGACTTGAACAAATTCCAAGTAAAATAGAAGTTGCATGATGTCATCAATGACCCAGACTCCTACTATCTTATTTTACCATTGACTATAATGAGGCTTTTGTTCCCAAGGCCTTAAGATGGTGGTTCTGTCTCTGGGTTTCACATCTGCATTCTAAGAATGAAGAAAAGGAAACAGGAAGAATCGGCCAGTTTGGTTTGTTTTTATCAAGGGGGAAAAATACTCAACAAAACCTCATCCAGTGGACTTTCATGTATATGGTCATTCATGAAGGGGTAAGTAATTTTGTAACTGGTCACATGCTGCCTAAAAAATATTCAGGGTTCCATTTGTGTGCCAGAAGAGAAGAATAAATGTTGTTTGCCACATCCTTTTACCTTTGTTACTGCTTACAAGACACAGATTAAGCTTAACCTTCTCTTGGTAAGTTGGTTTATGATGCCACAAATCTAGATTTAGGGTCATTCTCTGATTCCCAGACTAATATCTGGTAAATAGAAAGGCATTCAATACATTGGTTAAATGAATCACAAATGAATGAATGAATGAACAAAAGTTACCTCTAGGAGCTGGGGCTATAGCTCAGTGGCAGAGCACTTTGCCTAGCATGTGTGAGGCACTGGGTTCTATCCTTAGCACCACATAAAAATAAATAGATAAAGTAAGGGCATTCTGTGCATCTACAACTACAAAAAAAAGTTACCTCTATTCTCTGTGCTTTCAGCACACTATTCTAGAATCATCAGTTTAGATAATTTTTCCTTCATGGACCTATAAGTTCTATAAGGCTAAAGGCTATGTTTTATTCACCTTGATATTCCACAGTATATAATATATAACACTCATTTGATAAATGTTTGTTGAGTAAGTAGAAGGACACATTTTAAAATGAGATTTTATAGGCAAGTGGAAAAATTTAGAGATGCAAAGATTAAATTTTTCCTGAGTTGAGGAATGGTAGGAGGCATCTATCTAAATAGAGGTAACATAGGAATATATTAATCTTAGTATCCAGCATAGAACTCCAGCCGCTAACTAGTACCAATAGCTGAAGCCATTGAATTTCCTACAGATCCAACTCCATCCCCAATACTGGAAATGTAATCTCCAATATCAGTACTCTTATCTTTATTTTAGATGTCCTTCTGACCTCCTGTCTTATTATAACCAATCTTAGTTTCATACCTAACCTGAAACTCTTGTCTAAAACATCTCTTTCTTTGCAATTAGAATCTGTCTGTTTCAAAACATATCTTCATGATTCATCTCCTGCAAATATCTTGCAAACCCCCTTTTATACAAATCCTTGGCCTGATTGGACCTCAACATTGTATCTGGGCTCTGTATCTGGCCATCCTCCTGATGCCTGCTGTTAGGATCTTTCCAGACTATCTGACTATTACCTGTAAGTCTGACTTAAGTTCTCAGCCCTATCCTCTTCCTCTCTGGACATTCTGTCAGTAAGACCAAAGCCTGGTTTTGACATTTGCGGGTGGGGTTGTGTTGACCTAGTGAGCACTTTATCAAAATAACTGCAGTCAAAGAGGGAAGCAGACATTTGATAATAATTCTGAGAAATACTCAAGAGAATTGAATGAAATCAAATTTTTATTAAATATATAATTTTCTGAACTAATTTGCATAATGCTTTCTGTTTCTTAAAGATCTTAGGAAGCCAACAAACATTTTTTTTTCTTTTTTATGCAAATGGTGGCTCCCATCAACCTCTCTATTTCTAATTTAAGGTTATTGTCATAGAAAAATGTAAGTTTAGTGTTTTTCACAGCTGCCGGAATTACCTTGTTTTTTTTTTCTACCAGAAGTTAGCAAAGAAGTGTCAATAAGAATACAAAAAATCTGAAATATCTGATTTTTATGAAATATCACTATTTCTACAAATTATCTCTTTTATATATAATGACTTTAATGCCATGCCCAGTGTCTACACAGAGGAGTGTTTCTCTTTGTTCCTAATATGTTTTTACATAGATTCACCTGAAATAATAGGTATGAAGTTAGAAAGCAGGTAATTCATATCTATACAAATATAATGGAAGTGAGTAGATTTGTTTAAGTTTCTGTAACTTATATACTGAGGCCTATAGATACTAGTTGTATTACTACAAATCATAGGGATGATTCCTTTCCCTCAATTTGTAAATGACACCTGCCAGTTTTCTTAGTCTTCCATTTATTTTGTTAATATTGATTCGGCTATAATCAATCCTACATACTGCCATTTTAGGGGTGCAAAATATAAATAGCAAATGCAAGAGCAGATTTGCCAAAATTTTACCATCCCTTGCCCCATGCTGCTCTATGTCATAGGCCTCAAGCTAAGCACAAAGTGGATATGTGGAATTCTTTCATCCCCATCTCATGTACATTAAATCTTTATTGAGAGTCCACTATGGACACCATTCTTTGCTAGATGGAGGAATAAATAGAAATTTGAGACAAGGTGCCTGCCCTCAGAAAGCTTACCATCTAGTTGATTGGAAAAGGTGATAATACTCTTAATAACAGTTAACAGCCAAACCTGATGTGACAGTGCATGCCTGTAATCCCAACTACAGAGGAAGTTGAGGCAGAAGGATTCCAAGTCAAGACCAGTCTGGGCAACTTCGTGAGTCCCTGCCTCAAAACAGAATAAAATGAAAAGAGCAGGGGATACAGCTCAGTGGCAGAGCACTTGCCAGTCCCAGTACCACAATCAATCAATCAATGAAATTAATAGTCAAAGACTGAAATAGCAACAGAAAATCACTGTATAAGTGAAATCTCAAATTCAGTTTAACTCCCAGTAAAAGCTATGCTCTCTGGCTCCCCCATTAGTGAAATAGCAAACCAGCCCTATGTTACATGGATTTTTACAGTTGAAGGACATTTACCGTAAAATAATGAGATGATTTCACAAAATGCGTACCTTGACAATACAAACATTTCCTTCATTCTTCAAATAGCACTGAAAAAAGGTTTATCCTCCACTTCTTAAAAAAGTCTAAATGCCTTTTCAAATAGTGTCTACATTGTACACCTTGTTCTTGAATTTCAAATGCATTCCTAACATAATTTACCAATGAATAATAATTCAAGAGTCAATTCTGATACTGTTATAGAGGAAACTACTTAAGGCCTGAGAGAAATAAACAAGAGGAGTTTGAGAAGTCTAAGGAAAAGTTCTCATATTTCAGATCTTTCCTATTCTTTTCATCCTATTCTCCAACTAGAAAAGAACTTGTATCTGCCAGTTGGTGGCCTGACCTTAGACCAGGTTTAATTAATTAGCAGTCTTCTCCAGCTGTCATCTGGCCTCATTTGCCTAGGCTGTAACCACAGCTCAGTATATTACTGAAGCTAAGACTCAAACCATGACCTTTTTGGTCCACTGAGCTGCAGTGACTCAACAGCTAATCAGATCTACTTCCTCCTTCTCCTGTGCTCCAAACTTCTTCACTCCTGACAACAGAGACTAACTTTAATTTACCCCATGTACATCAGAATTTCTCAGAACATGGTTTGGACTAGTGCTCTGTACAAAAATGTGGGTGTTATAAAAATGCAGATTCCAAGATGCTGTTCTCTTAGATTCTGATACAGTAGACAGGGGTTGAGGCCTGAGAATGTGCATTTTCAAATGTTCCCCTTTGTGACTCTCATGCTGTCTAAGCTTTAG
Organism: Urocitellus parryii; assembly: GCF_045843805.1. Classification (NCBI taxonomy): domain Eukaryota; kingdom Metazoa; phylum Chordata; class Mammalia; order Rodentia; family Sciuridae; genus Urocitellus; species Urocitellus parryii. The sequence goes on from NC_135547.1 coordinate 54,805,052, forward strand.
CCAAACTGTACCATTCCTTCTTTCCTAAACATGCCCCTTGTTTTCCTTGCTCCAGGTTCTCACCAGCTCTGTTCCCATTGTTTGAAAATTCCCCCCTCCCTCCATCTGTTAAGTCCTTATTTATCATTCAGGATCCAGCTCCAGTACTACCTCTTTCATCCTGCAACTGAATGTATTCTTTTCTTCTTGGGATAAAAAAAAGCATCTTGTGTTTTAAAGCTGCTTATCACACTCACACTTCCACCATTTAGGGGATGGGAGACTTGTATTTCCACAGAGCCTTTCCCATAGCACTTACTTTAAAATTGTGTGAAACAAATAAATTACCTTTTCCATAGCAGTAGGGAAATACCCCAAGTGAAGCCTACTAGTATAAAGAACAAGAGAAGATTTCCTCCCAGCATATGTTCTGGGTTCGTCTTCGCTGAGTCTTTCTTTATCCCTATGTGCACCCTTAACTCTATGTCCCTATTCTCCCCATCTTTGTATTTCTCTCTGAGTCTCTTCAACTCCCTGCCTCCTCTATCTGGCACCACCCGTCTTTCTCTCAGCATCTTTTTCATAGTCTTTTCCTTGTTATCCTTGGTATGTCTTTGACTTGTTTTGTTTTCCTCTATTTGTGTTTCTCTGACACCCATCCCCTTCTAACCTGGAGTCAATCTGTGAAGCCCTCTCTTTCCAAGGCCTGCTTAAACTGTAACTCAAAGTAGAGTGTTATTGGGCCTTTTCAAGTTGGAACTTAGAGGCTAAAGTCTAAAAACATTGTAATTGCAAAGCTGGGGATGTAGTTCTGTAGTAGAGTACTTACCTAGCATGTGTGTAGCCTTGGGTTCAATCCCTGGTACTAGAGGGAAAATTCTCCATCATGAAAACCTTGTAATTGCAAAAAAAAAAAAAAAAAATCAACTTCCCAGACACAGGTGACATCCAGTTTCTGTGATAAAGGGTATGAATTGGAATCCTCAGACACTCTGGATGCTTAATTTACATGATAAGACTAAAGATATAAAAGATGACCCACAACAGCTAATCACACTAACAATGCTAATTTCTCTAACTGGTTTCAAAGATAAGAACATGTTAAAGAAGAAGAAAAAAGTTCTAGAAAATCATGGACCATTTTGGCACCTTGCCTGGGAGACTCAAAGATTCATATGCAACTATGAATCAATTGAAATTAAAGACACTTAATAATAATGTTAACTATTCTTTTTCAATGCCCACTCCAAGACAAAATGTTTTACATACATTAACTTATTTAATCCCAAAACAAAATTTTTAGGGATGGAAACTGAGGTTGAAGGTAGTTGATGAACTCCATGATCAGTCATCCCCAAAGAGGGGAACTAGAATTTGAACTCAGGTATCCTCTGATAACAAAGCCTGGGCTCCTAACCCCTCCAGCAATTCTCAAATTTGCAAGCTTTTAGAACTCTTCTGGGTGCTCATAAAACCTTCAGATTCTTGAGCTCCATCCTAAACCTACCAAATCCTAGGGGAGGGGTCTGAGAGTCCACTTGTTTAAGAAATGACTCAGGTGATTCTGATGGTTAGACCTGTTTGGGAAATACAGCACTACACTAATAGCTTCCCGAACCAGGATATAAAGGAAGGGAGAGTTAGAGTTTCCTGATCCACCTTCTGTCACTCAGTGCTTTTCCTAACCTCTCTTCTCCAGAGAATCAAAGATTAGCCTTAGAATCTTCATTCAATCTATTGTTTAAATCCATAGAAGTATCCACCCTGGGGCCAGCTGAATTTTGAACAAGGTCAATAGAGAAATGGGGCTTTAATGGTGGAATGAAATTGAGTAGAAGAATATACTGTGTTTATGTGGGGAGAGGTGGGATGATAGGGCTAAAATCCTCTTGATAGTCTTAAAATTATACCAAGTAGGTGATTGATCATTTTACCTTTTAAAGCTCAACCCTTATTATATCAGGGATTTTTCTTTTATTAATAGAATGGACCTGAAACTAGTAATAGTAAACAGCAAGAAAATGTACAGGCTGAAAATACAAAATATAAATTATATATGTACAAAGCATTAATTGTTGGGCCTTATGCTTAGTGATTTACAAGAATTCTCTCATTGAATATTTACAACAATTTTGTGAAGTGGTGTATTAGTTTGCTCTCATAGGGAAATGCCTGGAAAAAAAAAGACACTTAGAGGAGGATAGATTTATTTTAGAGGTTTCAGAGGTTTTAGTCTGTGGACAGCTGACTCCAAGGAAGAAACATTATGGCAGAAGGGCTTGGCTGAGAAAAAGTTGCTCACCTCATGGCAGACACAAAGCAGAGGGAGACTGAGATAGAGACAGGGAAGACAGGGCCAAGGACAAGACATGACCTTCTAAGGTGTGACCCCAGAGACCTATTTCCTCTAGTTGAGCCCTATCTCCTACAGTTCCCACCACTCTCCAATAATGCCATCAAATTATAAATCCACCAATGTAACATCCACTGATGAGGTCACAGCCCTCATGATCTGATCACTCCCTAAAAGCCCATCTCTGAACCTGGTCACACTGGGGACAAAGCCCTCAATACACAAGCTTTCTGTAACAAGTAGCTACTTTATCTACATTTTTACAGATGATGAAACTGAGCCTCAGGAAAATTATTTGACCAAGACCTAAGATTCTAACTCATTTATTTGACTGCAGTGGGTGCCCATAGTGCTCTGCTGTACAGCTTCCACTACAAATAGGTCAAAAATTTTAGGTCTCTTCAGTGATTGTAGATTCCTAATGAGATATGAAAAGATGTTTTAGGATAATCAGGGAATTTTGAAAAATCTTTTGAGGTTATTACTTTGGGGAAAGCACAGAATCATTCCACAAAAATATACTATGTATCTTGTAAATACTGATTTGATCCAGTATAGCATTTCCTGAATTCTTATCATTTGGGGTTTGTTAGCAACTATTCTGTTACTCAACTAGTGCACCATTTGAATCAACCCTTTTTAATTTGAATTCACTATGAATGCTTTTCCTGAATTCTCAGAACCTCAAATTTCCCAAATTTATCACTTTAAGACATACATTTGAAATATTTTTCCTCTATGATTGTCAAAAACTCCCTGAAAGTAGAAGGATGAGGGGAAGAGTGATGAAGATATTTTCTTGATTTCTCCCCTGTTCCTGAGTGTTTCTCCCCATTATGTAAAGAGGGATAATGGTGATGTAGCATATAATAAAAATGCCTTTCAACCAGGAGTACAAGATATTTTATATATATGTACAAGTAGCTTGTCAACAATTCTTTTCAACTCATAATGCTGTACCAAAATTATATATTCTTGAATAAAAGCCTAGTAGCTTTCAAATATCTGAGTGCTTACAATTTCCAAATTTAGAATTCCTTTCTTCTACTCAAACTGTACAAGTAAGAATAAATCAGAATTTTTTAAAAAAAACTTCAGCTTTCAAAAAATGAGTGATTATCAAAATGGCTAACTTTATTGCTCTAATCATTATCTGACTTATATAGCTTAGTGACTTCAAATAAGGGAAGAACATTTTTAACCTATCTAATGTTGACTTCTTAACCCATATTCTACAAACTTGTTTTTATTCATAACAAAGCAATACACAAACTGGGTACATATTTAACCAGTAAAGAATGGCTATTCCTTTTTTCCCATATGTTCAATGGTAGTATACAATCACTTTCAAATATTAAGATTTTAGTTCTTCTGTGTAAGCTAATAACTAACATTCCAAGCTAATAATTTTTTTTCTATAATAAAGCCCATATACCGATCTGGGATTGTAGCTCAGTGGTAGAGTGCTTGCCTAGCATTTGTGAGACACTGGCTTAGATTCTCAGCACCACATATAAATAAATAAAATAAAGGTCTATCAACAACTAACATATACAAATGAGCATTGGTGCCTTATCTAGATCCCCCCATTCCATTTCTTTCCCCTGGAGTTTCTTTTCTTTTTTCTCCCTACTAACCAACCATTTCTTAGGGCCAGGGATCAAGTATATCTTCTAGCTTTACTCTCAGCTCTCGTATACCTTGTCCACTGCCTGGAAACTCTATGTTTCCTCTGTTGTTTGCAGAGGAAACTGTTTATATGGCTAGGAACACAAGAGAAAATGCAGAATCTGTAATATTAGGTGGTCTTTTAAATAGCATATATTAGTTTTATATTTTTAGTATAACTAATATACAATGAACTGCATATATTTAAAATGTACATTTTGAAGGTTTAAAATATGTATACACTCATGAAACCAATACAAAGTAATGAATGAATCCTTTGACCCCAAATGTCTCCTTTTCTTTTTCTGTTCCATGCTGGAGCTTGAACCCAGGGCCTCCCACTTGCTCAGCTTGCACTCTAACACCAAGCTAAACCCCTGGCCCCTCCCTAAATATTTTCTCTCTAAACCCTTCCCCCAATCTGAAATCCATTGATCTGCTTTCTTGCATTATACATCATTTTCATTCCCTATAGTTTTAAATAAAGTATAATTAATATGTGATTTACTCCTGTTATTGTGTGATCCATGATTATTTTATTTTGATCGCTGAGGAATTGTCCATTGAATGGATATATAACAGTATGTTTATTCACCTCTTGATGGATATTTAAGCTGTTTCCTCCTTGGGGCTATTACAAATTTGGACATTCATGTAAAAAAATTGTGTGAAAATATGTTTTCTTTACTCATGGGTAAATACCTAGAATGGCTGGACTGTGTAGTAGGCTGTGCCAGTAGTGTGTGAGAGTTTTAATCCCACCACATCCTTGCCACACTTGGTATGATCAATCTTTTTAATTTTAGTCATTATCTAATAGACACATAATAGTATCTCTATGTGCTCTATTTTGTATTTTGCATTTCCCATATGACTAATATCATTAAGCAGATTTTCATGTACTTATTAGCTATTATTTTATCTTCTTTGGTGAAGTATCTGTTCAAATTTTTTTCCAATTTGTCTCAGTGCTCTTAAAACAACTTCAAATTCACTAACTCACTAGAAGGACACAAAACTGGGCTGTGGCTGTAGCTCAGTGGCACAGCACTTGTCTGGCACATGGGAGACACTGAGTTTGATCCTTAGCACCACATAAAAATAAACAAATAAGATAAAGGCATGTTGTCAATCTACAACTATAAAAAATAAATAAGTAAATTTTTAAAAAGAAGGACACAAAACTCCATGGCATCTTTTATTCATGGCTAATATTTCTTTCAAAAAAGTGCACAATATAAGTGAAATAGGAACAAAATGTCTATTGGGTGCAGTCCAGAGTAGTCAGGGACAGAATATCAAGTCCTTTCTAATCTGGGTTCTCACAAGATATACTTTTTCTCTGGTTGTGAACTGCAGGGACATATTATATGAAGACTCTCTATATATGGAAGCCCATTGTCTTAAGATCTAAGGTTTTCATAGAAGGCTGGTCACATGGGACAGTGAGATTGGGTGCACATCATCAAACTTGATGTTTGTGAAAAGCAATCCAGACAACATGATATAATACAGTCCACTCTTCCAGTTGAACACAATAAAATCCTCAATCATTAACTAAAGATTTATCCAAGTACCACATTTCCAGAATTGTCCAGGGATTGATAATGGATTCAAGCTCTCTTAGAGATTTGTGATGAGTGAGCAACAAGACCTGCTGTGACAAATCTTTTCTCATGCCCATTTTATTATTGGGTTGTTTGTTTACTGATTATTGAATTTTAGCAGTTCTTTATATATTCTGAATATAATTCTTTATCAAATGCATGCTTTGCAAAGATATTGTCAAGCCCTGGACTTTTCTTTTTATTCTCCTAAAAGTATACTTTGAATAACAGAAGTTTTAAGAACAATTTTATGAAGTTAAACTTATTAATTTGTTCTTTTATTCATTGTGCTGTTGGCATCATATCTATGAAATTTTGGCCAAATCCAAGATTTTTTTTTCTTTTTTTTTTTTTTAAAGAGAGAGTGAGAGAGGAGAGAGAGAGAGAGAGAGAGAGAGAGAGAGAGAGAGAGAGAATTCTTAATATTTATTTTTTAGTTCTCGGCGGACACAACATCTTTGTTGGTATGTGGTGCTGAGGATCGAACCCGGGCCGCACGCATGCCAGGCATGGCGTGCTACCGCTTGAGCCACATCCCCAGCCCAAAATCCAAGATCTTAAAGATTTTTTTCTTATGTTTTCCTTTAGGAGTTTAAGGTTTTACATTTATGTCTATCATACTTTTTTGAGTTAACTTTTGTATATGTTTTGACCTGCAGTATTTTAAAGAAAATCTTTAACATCATGTCTTTTCTTGCATAAATATTTTAGTATATATCTCTAGAAGATGAGGATTTAAAAAAACATAATCCTGGTAACTTTATCATAATTGCTGACTAGCATCCAGTATCCAATCTGTGTTCAAATTTCGCCAACTGTCCTAAAAGATATTTTTAAAATTTGAATTATATCCAAATAAAATGAGCATATTGCATTATGTTGATTTGTTTCTTAAATATCTAGTGATCCACATCAGTGCCCATACCCATTTTTCCTGAGCCATATCCTTTGTGCTATGGAATTTACCACTTTCTGTATTTGGCTGAATGTATCTTTATGGTGTTTTTAGTGTCTTTCTCTGCCCCTGTACTTTTAGTAATACTGCTGTTTCTTGATTTATTGATTTTGGATATTACTCATTTACGTTGTGCTGTGAAAGAAGCTTTGGCTAACATACTACTCTCTACTTCCCTCTCAAGAATTATTCCTTCAATATCTTTAAGACATCAAGATTCATGAAAAGTCAACATGTATAATTATTGGCCTTTTACCAAGTAATATCTTTATTTTGTCTTGGCTCTGCCATGAACTACCCCATACTACAATAAACTTGCTTTTATTCAAAGTAATATTGAGGGAGGGTATAGAATAGTAATTTGAGAAATATCTCAGAAGATTTGACAACATTGAATAATGGAAGGTAGAGAGAAGGAATGTAGGGTGACTGCTGTGTTTCTGGCTTCAATGACTGGGTACATAGTGAAACCATTGCCTAGATAAAGAATAGATGAGGAAGAATAGGTTTGGGGTAGGAGTTGCCAGCAGGAGGAAAAGAAGTTCAATTCTGAACATAGAGACATGGGGTACATTTAGCAATCGAATGGAGATGTCCAGTAAACAGTTGGAAGTATGAAGCTGGAGTTCAGAAGAGAGGTGTGGGCTAGAGTTATATGTACATGATAGTCATTACTTATATGGGTGATAATTGAAGCCATAGGCATGGATAATATTGCCCAGGAGATATGTAAAGAATGGAGAAACAGGAAGACAAACAACAAAATCCTAAGGAACACCATGATTTAAGGAGGCAGAAACAACTGTTGCATGTAATAAGTACCACAATAAAGACAAGCATGAGATTTAACAGCTTTGGGGGAAAGCGTTATCATCAAAGGTCCTACTTTGGTTTGTATGTTGAATGTGTAGGAGTGTATTAATAGAATGAGGGAAAGGAAAGCAGACTCCTATTTTACAAGGAAAAATGGAGGATTCAATTGAGAGCTCTCTCAAGAATTCCTCACCCTATATTATTAGTCTTTTACCAAGTAATATCTTTATTTTGTCTTGGATGTGCCATGAACTACCCCATACTACAATAAACTAGCTTTTTATTTTAAACCTAGTTTATTTATATAAACTAGATTTTCTGGCCACACTTTGAGAAACACTGTAATTCAGATTCAAAGCAGTGTTTCTCAAAGTGTGGCCAGAAAATCCCTGATATGAGAATCTTATAGGGGCTTTATTAAAATGAATATCATGCACTGAATTTTGTATGAACTGATCTAAGATGTAGCCATGAAATGCACAGCTAAAGTGGAGTGGAGATAAAAGGCTTTGGAGCATATGCAAATTGTAATCTTCAAGTTGTCAGCTTTACCAGGAAGGCATGGTGGGAAAAATGGGGGGAGGGAACAAGGAAGTTTTGCAAGGGTATAATTAACTCAATCTATTTACCCTCATTAGAAAGGAAAAATGAGGGCTGGGGCTCTAGTTCAGTGAAAGAGCGCTTGCCTATTGTGTATGAGGCACTGGGTTCAATCCTTAGCACCACATAAAAATAAACAAATAAAATAAAGGCATGCTGTCCACCTACAATTACAAAACAATTTAAAAAAAAAAGAAAGGAAAAATGAACCAGATAAGACTAAGAAAGGAGTAGTTTTCCTTTGAGCTTGTCCCAAGTCACCTTGGCAGCACATAGTCACCTTGATGAAAAGAAATCAACATTTTATTTGGTTAATTGGATGTGCTTACTAAATCAACAAAAACAACAACACACCCATGAATTACCCTGATTTTGTTTTCATTTTTCAGCTGGTTATGTGGCACTTTTTTAGCCTTTTCTAATGAAATGATGTTACCTGATGTCACTAAATGTTTAGTTTTTCATTTGGTCAGTAATGCTGGGGAATAACAATTCCTTAATTTTTATCCTAAAAAGGAAAAAAAATCTGTTTAGTCAGAAAATGTTTATATCTATATCTTCATAAAAAAAGATAACTGCATGTTTGGAAATACATTGTTTGAAGTACATCGTGAACTAGAATACTCTTGGGAATTAAGTTACTTGTGTCTTTAGAGAGTCCCCGGGCTGTGCTCTCAAAATAAATTTGATAACCTATAAATATTCTACTATGGTTAGAAATATTCTTCTGAGAAATCTGCTAATGCATTTTGTTATTACGTCAAAGCAGCTATCTACATGGTTCTCCAGAGTTGGGTATATACAAACTTCAAAGATTGTAACATATTACTTTGTTGTCAGAAAAGCTCTGAATATTCCTATTCATTCCTAGTAACTTCTTGGGGAAAAATCATATAAAAACAATAGCATCCTTTGAAAAGACTAAAATATCAGGCCCTTTTCTGTGATAAAATTAATTTAATTCTGATTTAAAAACTAAATATGAAGAATGATAAGATTTCATAAAATAACTAGCTCTCCTCTTTGTGCATTTACTAATTCCATTTCTAATTCATAGTTTTTGGAGATAAATATCTTGGCCCACATATTGTCAAGCAAGTTAGTAATGCATGAGAAACAGATGATAGTCCCTAGTTAAACGGAAATTAGAAGAGTCTTTAGGAAGCACGAGAGGTGTGAAGGAGAAATGAACTGTCATTTCTGCTGTGATTCTCTTACCCAAGAGCTGAGGGATTGTGTCATGAAGAAGAAGGAGGAGGAGGAGAGAAAGAAAGAAAGAAAAATAGAACTATGAAATCTAGAGAGAGCAGAGCCAGAAAATAAGGAATTGTCAGTATGTGTGCAAATTTCTGTAAGGGAAAGACACTAAAGAAAAGAAACACTGGGTCACACTAGAGTTACGTTTTCTATAGTATATGTAAATATTCCCACAGGACCATGAGATTTCTTTTTTTTAAATATTTTTTTAGTTGTCAATGGACCTTAATTTTATTTATTGATACATGGTGCTGATGATCCAAACCAGTGCCTCACACATGCTAGGCAAGCATGCTGCCACTGAGCCACAACCAGCCCAAGAGATTTCTTTTATTGAAAAAAAAAAAATCCTGCACTGGGATTGTGGCTCAGCGATAGAGCGCTCACCTAGCATGTGCAAGGTCCTGGGTTCATTCTTCAGGACCACATAAGAATAAATAAATTAAATAAAGGTATTGTGTTCAACTACAACTAAAAAATAAATATTAAAATTCCTGTACTTACCAAAACAATCCTTTAGTGATTTTATTAGTTTGCTAGCTATTGTATTATTATTTTTGCAATTAAATAACAAAGTACTAGATACTAAGTGGCTTAAACAACAGAAAATTATTTTCTCATAATTCTTGTGGCTAGAAGTCTGAGGTCAAGGTGTCAGCAGGGTTGGTTCCTTCTGAGGCCTCTCTCCTTGGTTTGCAGATAGCTTTCTCACAAGCTATCTGTGTCTGTGTGTCTGTGTCTTAATCTCCTTATTAGAACACCAGTTATATTGGATTAAGGCCCTAATGAACTCATTTTATCTTAATTACCTCTAGAAAGGCCCTATCTTCAAATACAGTCACATTCTGAGATACTAGGAGTTAGGATTCCAAAAAATGAATTTTGGGAGGTATGGTTCAACCCATATCAGTCATTATTTCAGATTTCCACATATATTCATACAAAAAAGTTCCCTGAAAATACATTTTATTAAATATCGGTATCCATACAACATCAGAGGAAATAAAATAAATTCCTATAAGGAATTGCAAAGCATCAATTTTAAATATCAGATTGTTCGGCAAAATCTGGTTCACTGCGAGTTACATTTCTGAAGTCCTAATCCACCTGGGGAATCAACATGTATTTGCATGAATGCCTGCTCTATTACAGGTACAAGTGTAGATTCTAGGCCTGGAAAGATGAGGGGAATACATTTGTTGACCTTGGGAAGTTGGCAGTCAGGAGGGGGGCAAACAGCATAAATATGCAAGTACAATAAAATGTGCTAAATATTTTTGAAGTGAAAATGCAAATTCAGCAAGACCCATGATGACCCAAATAAAGTAAAGCAATGTATTAAACCCCAGAATACTAACATAAAATATTAGTTACTATTAATTTTTGTGTATGTGGTGCTGGGGATTGAACCCAGGGTCTTGTGCATGTGAAGCAAGCACTCTACCAACTGAGCTATATCCCTAGCCCTAAAGCTTATTAGTTTTAAGGCTTAATTTTTCATTTGTTTAGTTTTTTTTTTCCTGGAGTCTTAAAATTCATTTGATGTCAAAATAAACAAAACTACTTCATAAAATGCTATGGTTATATTGGTTAAAAATATTCAGGGACTGGGGTTGTGGCTCAGTGGTAGAGTGCTTTCCTAGGATGTGTGAGGCCCTGGATTTGATTCTCAGCACTGCAGATAAATAAATAAAATAAAGGTCTATTGACAACTAAAAAAACATATTGAAAGAAGAAAAATTTAAAAATATTCAATAGAGGGCTGGGGCTGGGGCTCCTGGTGGAGCACTTGCCTAACACATGTGAGGCACAGGGTTTGATCCTCAACACCACATACAAATAAATAAATAATTAAACTTATGTCCATCTACAACTAAAAAATATTTTTAGAAAATATTCAGTAGAAATGTCAATTTTTTGTCATACAAAGATGGTCATGACCTTTCAGACTATGTTACCCAAATTAAAAATTATCTTGATAAGAACTTACAGCTAAGTCATCATTAAACACCAGGAAAAAACATGTATACACACACACACACACACACACACATATACACATATATATGTATATATAAACTCAGAAATCCAAGGAAAGTTTTAAAAAACTACACATGAATTGTTTGCCAAGAACTAGAACAATTCCTAATGATACATAAGAACCAGAGTGAAAAAATGGTAATGCAATTCATTATCAAGTACTGCATCACTTAGATAGCAGTTATCTATCTTATAAAATTTATCCTGAAATTATGATACACTTCAAGAAGCATTGAGTTCATTCTAAATTATTTTTCACAATGTCACCATTTTTTCCTGATAACCAAGGATAAATTTATCACAAATCTCTACATACACCAGTGATTCGTCATTTTAGATCTATTTTCTCTTTGGTCCTTCAAAGATGCTATTAGAAACTGAAAGAGAGGTTTCTTTTCTGCAAATGACATCAAGGAAAGATTAGAGAATTTTCTTTGGAGATATATATTCAAGATGGTATTCTAATATAACAAATAAAGAAAAATATGGCACAACAAATGCTAATAACTTAAGGATAAGGTTGTTAAGGACTGTTAGGCCCATTTCATCAAGTAACTACCTTTTGCTTCTTATAGATTTCTTTTTCCTCAATTTTCTTGAAAAAAATGCATATATATGTGATTTAGGTTTGAAATATATAAAATGAGAAAGTTGAATTAAATTATTTCATTGTCCTTGACAGGAACTTTGAGCCGTCTGAGATTTTACACTTTGTATAAGTTAACAAGTTAGCCAGTTAGCCATTTTCACAGATGCTGGCAGAAGACACAATACTCCAGGGTCAGAGGTAAATAACAGCAATGGCAGTAGACAAAGTATCAGCATTTGTATCAGATCCCTGAGCTCCAATTTCCAGGAAGTGATGCAAAGAAGGCCAGAAAATACCTGCCCATGCAGTAGGGCACTTTATAAAAGAGGAATACTGAATTTACGATTTATCATAGGCAGTGAGCTCTTGAGGGAAACACTACTGTTTTCCATGGCTATTCCACATACATAAAATTGAGATATAATTCAGGTACTATAACCCTTTCAAAGTGCACAGTTCAGTGGTTTCTAGTATGTTCACAAATTTGTACAACCACTACCACTCTATAATTTCAGTAGATTTTTCATTATCTGAAAAATAAACCTCTTATTCATCAATTTCCACTTCCATGAACTCCTGGGAATCAGTAATCTACTTTTTTCTTCTAGGTTTACCTATTATGGACATGTTGTATAAGTGGAATCATACAATATGTGATCTTCTGTGACTGACTTCTTTTTACTTAGCATAATTTTTTCAAGGTTCATCTATGATGTAACATGAATCAGTTGTTCATTTTTTATATATGGATAACATTCCATCATATGTATATAACACTGTTTATCCACTCATAAGTTGGACATTTGGGTTGTTTCCATCTTTTGGCTATTATGAATAATAGTTATGTGAACATTCATATACAATTTTTTGCAATGACATATATTTTCTATTCTATTGAGTATACAACTAAGAGTGGAATTTCTGGGTCATATGGTAAGTCTGTTTTACTTTTTGAGAAAATGCCTAACTGTTTTCCAAAGCAGCTATAACAGTTTATATTCCCACTAGCTATGCATGAGAGTCCCAATTTCTCCACACTCTTGTCAACACTCTTTTTTTCTCATCTTCTTGATTATAGCCATCATAGTTGTTAGGAAGTGGTATCTCATTGTGGTTTTGATTTATATCTTCCTTATGGCTAATGATGTTGAACATCTTTTCATGTTCTTACACTTTTCAACTTTTTGAGAAATATCTATCAAATCCTGTCTCCTTTTCTACTCAGGATTGTCTTACTATTATTGTTGGGTTGTAGGAGTTATGTATATATTCTGAGTATTAGGCCATTATGAGACAAATAATTTGCCAATATTTTTCTGTAGGTTGTCTTTTCATCTTTTTGATGGTGTCCACCAAAGGACAAAATAATTTAATTTTGAAAGTTTGAATTTATCTATTTTCTTTTGGTCCCTTGTTCTTTTGAGATCATATATAAGATAACAAGGTCAGAAATATTTGTAACATATTTTCTTCCAAGTGTTTGATAAATTTAGATTTTTTATTTAGGTCTCTCACCCATTTTGAGTTCTATAGTGTGAATTTAAGGATCCATCTTCATTCTTCTTCATGTATATGTATTGTCCTCTCAGATATATTTATTGAAAACATTATTTCCCATTGAATATTTCCCTTGTCAAAAGTCAATTGACCATAAGTAATTGGTTTATTTCTGGTTTATCACTTATGATAGTATAACATGGTCTTGATTATTGATGCTTTATACTCAATGTTGAAATCAAGAAGCTGACAAAAATCCAATACTTTTATTGCCATTTCTATTCAACATTAGTACTGGTGGATCTACCTTCTGCTATTCAGCATAAATAAGAAAAAAAATGCAACTAGATTGCAAAGGATGAAGTAAAACTGTCTTTTTATTTTCTCCTTTTAGAAGACATGATTTTCTATGTAGATGATCCTGTAATTTCTACAAAGGAGTTACTGGAATTCATAAGTGAATTTAGCACTTTTGGAAGAATCAAGATCAATATGTGAAAATAAAATTGTATTCTATACAATAAACAATTTCAAGCAATGAACAACTGGAAATTAATTTTTTTTAAATACCACTTTACAATATCATAAAATATTAAACAAGAATAAATATGACAGGAGATAAACCTTATATTTAAAACAAACCAATCCTGAAAGAAGCTAGACAAGGCCTAAATCAATACATCAATACCTTTTGCGAGGACTGAAGGACTAAAATTTGTAATTGTGCCATTCTTCCCAAATTGTTCTATACAATCAATGCATTTCTATCCTAGTCAAAGTCCCAGCAGAATTTTGTTTTCTTTTGTTTTTTTCCCCTTAATTTTTTTTTTTTAGAAATGCAAACAACTTTGAAAGGAAAGAGCAAATTTGGAAGGCTAACACTATCTGATTTCAAAAAATATTTTAAGCTATAGTAATCAAAACAGTGTGATATTATACTAAAGATAGATGAATGGAATGGAGTCCAGAAATAAACCCACACATATATGAAAAACTGATGTTTTACAAGGGTGTGAGGTTGAGGAAAGTGAAAAACTGGAGAGAGTATATATTTTTCAATAAATGGTAGTAAAACAACTGGATTCCCATATAAGAAGATAAAAACCAAATTTTCAGCCAGGTGCAGTGGCTACTCAAGAGGCTGAGGCAGGAGGATCACAAGTTTGAGAATAGCCTGGACTACTTAGCAAAATACTGTCTCAAAATAAATTTGGAGCTGGGGATATATAGTTCAATGGTTGAATGCTTGCCTAGCATGCTTAAGGCCATGGATTCAATCCCCAACACCAAAAAAACAAAAACCAAACAAAGCAAAAACAAAAATAACTAAACTATTTAGAAGAAAAGCTAGGAGAAACATGTTAAAAGCTTAGGTTAGGAAAAGAGTTCTGTGATATCATACCCATTGTATAGTTGCTAACATAAGGATTGGTAAACTGGACATCTTCAAAATTAGAAACCTCTGCTTTTCAAAAGATATATTTATGAGAGCAAGACAAGCCACAGACTAGTAGAAAATATTTGCAAATCATATATCTAATAGAGGACTTGTATTAATACAAAGAGTCTCAAACTCAATAACGAGAAAACTATCAATCCAAGTTTAAAATAGTCAAAATATTTTGAAAAACACTTCATTGTTGTGAAGATATCAGGATGGCAAATAAACATGTGAAAAAAAATGTTCGCCATCAATAGTTATTAGGAAAATATAAATTAAAACCTAAGGAAATACTGCCATACATTTGAGTGGCTTAAGAAAGAATGGCCTCCAGTGTTGCCAAGGATATATGAGTGGAACTCTCATACATTGCTGGTGGGAATTTAAAACCATCCAACTTCTTTGAACAATATATTGACAGTTTCTTAAAAAGTTAAACATACACCTAGCATATAATCCAGCCATTTTACTCCTAGGTATTTTCTCAAAAGAAATAAAAACCCACCTATATATAAAGACTTGTATGTGAATATTCATAAAAGGCCTACCTTCCTCCCTCCCTCCCTTCCCTTAGTAATGGCTTCAAATCCAAATGTTCATCAATAGATGAATCAATATAAAAACCTGTGGTTAAAAAAAGTATGGTATATCCATAATATGGAATATTTTTCAGTAATAAAACTGTAATAGTACAGGTGAATCTCAAAATAATTATACTGAGTGAAATAAAGCAGAAAAATGAGTATACATAATATGATTCCCTGTATACAAAATTGTATAAAATGCAAACTAGTCTATAGTGGCAGAAAGTGGATCAGTATTTGCTCGAGGACAAAGCTGGAGTGGGAGGGAGGAGAGGTACAAGGAAACTTATGGCATGATGGATATATCCATTTTCTTGTTTGAGGTGATGTTTGTGCAAGGTTATATGCATATGTCAAATTTTATCAAATTGTATACTTTGTATGTGCAGTTTTTGTATGTCAACTATATTTTAATAAAGCATTCAGGAAATTACACATAACCTTGAGGAATAATAATAGTAGTTAACATTTATTGAGTACTTATTATATGCCAGGTACCATACTAAGCATTTTACATGCCTTAATTAATTTCTTGGTCAAAGCAAGCTATGGAAGTGGCATTATTAATACCCTATTTTATTTATGAGGAAACTAGGCACAATAAAGATCAGTTGCTTGGGCAAGGTCACAAATGCTGAAGTAAATCATAACACCTACTTCCTCTGACAAGAATAGCTGAAATGTATTAAGCATTTTATGTATCAGATTTTATGTATCAGAGCCTGAATTAATCATTTGGCACACACAATCTCATTTAACTTGAATCAATGCTATGAAGCAGGCACTATTTTACAGATGAAGAAACAGGCACAGTGGAATTAAGCAACATGCCTGAAATTATACAGTGCATAATGGAGGAGCAAAGATTTGAATCAAGGATCTTCATCCATCAGACATATCCCAGTGTGAAATAGATTGAAAACTACTTCTCTGTTGAGCAGTTGGAATTGTGGTACATGCAGATAAAACTGTTCCTTGTTCAATAAATCCTTGCCTGATGTTGAACACAGTCATTGGCTACCTGGATCCCTCACTGCCTCAGTCCACCCACCCAACTTGATTCTTAGGTACTACCTATAGCCTGCATTTACAGTGGACTCTGCTAAGTCTATTTATCTGAGCAAACACCTCCTTGCTCCTTCCCATTGCCTCAAGTCAAACTACCCAGATGTGTTGGTTTTCAGGTCTTTGACCTTAAAACCTGGGCTTTCTACCAGCCCTAGGTAGTTTCTTCTCACAGTCTGTGCATGCATGATAACTATAAAACCCCCTAGCAAGTATATCTGAAATAGGAAAAAAAACTAGTTCACAAACCATCTTAGGTTTAAATGTTTATCTACTTGCTACAGATTGTTTTAGTTACCTTTTAGTCACTGTGACCGGTATACCCAACAAGAACAGCTTAAAGGAGGGAAAGTCTATTTGGGGCTCATGGTTTCAGAGGTCTCAGTCCATAGATGGCCAACTGCATTGCTCTGGGCTCAAGTTGAAGCAGAACATCATGGCAGAAGGGCCCAGTGGAGGAAAGTTGCTTAGCTCATGGCAGGGTCAGGAAACAGAGAGGGAGAAAGAAAAAGAGAGAGGTGGAGGGAAGGACCACAAGGAAGATGTACCCTTCCAGGGCATACACCCAGTGAATCACCTTCTCCAGCCACTCCTTACCTACCTGTATTTACCACCCAGTTAATTCATTTGAGTGGAGCAATTCACTGGTTAGGTTAACACTCTCAAAACCCAATCATTTCACCTCTAAACTTTCTTGCATTGTTTTACACATGAGCTTTTTGGGGACACCTCATATCTAAATCATAACACACAAGAACCTTTAGGGAATAACTCATAACACAGATCCATTGATTTCTGTTTACATGAGATATTCCACTCACTTGAGGACTGTGAATGTGGAATAAGGCAGTTTCATAGGTGATATTCCCTGCCAAAATACTGAGGGCCTGTATTATACTAAATGCCTTCATTCTTTCAAATACCCACTCAGGTAATTTTGGAACACAAACACTGATATGTCTATCTTCCTTCCTTGACCCCATTCCAATCCATGGAGCTGCCTGTTCTCCTCTCTAGCAGTGTCAGAGCTTCCCTAACCATCAGAAGCAATGGAGTCATCTCTTTGCTCTTCTACCACTGTGGTACACTGTTCCACTCTTGAGAGTTTCTACTGGTTTGGATTTGATCCATCTCTTATGCCATCTATTCTGACTCTGTTATTGTCCTTCACTGAACATTTTGGTTGTCACCCTATTTATTGCTGCATTTTAAATGTGCAGTTTTGCACTTTTTAAAACATCAGCATAATAGAATTTATTGAGAAGGCAGTCAGAGAGATGCCATTTTGGTGAACTACACCTTCAGTTTTCCCCTCTGTAATTCAATTACATCTCCATCACTGTTACCTTATTAGTCTCTTCCCTCTATTCTCTAACCCCCCCTGATCATTACTTTTTTGCTTCTACTTCAGTTATTCTCATACTTTATTTGAGCATCAGAATCAGGTGGGGGACTTATTAAAATATGGATTGCTGGATCTCACCATAGAGTTTCCAATCCAGTAGGTTTGGGTTGGTGCTCAAGAATTTTCATTTCTAAAATGTTTCCAGTTAACACTGAAACCCAACACTATTAATATTGGCCACCTGTTTATCTCTATGGCTTGTTTTTTTGAGCCCTTCTTTGTGAATTCTTTTGATGTGCAAAGCTGGCTGGTGTGGCTAAGAATCCTCACTTCTGAAGACAACATGGTAAACCCTCTGGTTTTGCCATAATCACTCAGAGGCAAGTCTCTAGCATGAATGATCTTGAGTGACCCTAATGTTAGAAATTTAATGTGCTGCCTAGAGGTAGGAACTCAGCATCAAGATATAGCATCTTTGCTGGAAAGATCTTGAATGTATTTCCAAAGTCTAGCTCACTATCCAAATTAAGCCAGTTCCACTTTCTAGAAAAGAAAGAATGAATTTAAAAAGTGAAAAGCAATCTACTCCCAAATAACCAAAATAACTGTGGCCTCTCATATTCATATTCTTTCTTTCTGTCATTAATAAAATGGGCATGTTTGTATGTGTACATGTTAACATGATTAATTAAGGATTATCTATGTGTGTATCTATTTGTGGGCTTTGTATATGCCTTTTAATATATAAGCATAGATCTAAGCAATTCTTAACTTACTGTAATTTGCACATTATAAACCTTCAGCACTTATAGCAGCCTTCTAGAGCACAAATAAAATTATGGTGTCGTTTCTGATACATTCTAACTACTGCTCTCCTTGGCTGCTAGATTGAATTTGGCTCCTTGAAAGTAGCTCTACCCTGTATACCCTGTTTACTCTGTGTCTGTTAACAGGCCAACACCAGCAGAGACTGAGGAACAGGCATTCAGTGTTAGGACTACTACATCTGACAGAAAAGGGAGAATAATGAATTAACTTGCATAAGAGAAGGGGGAGGAGTAAAAGAGAGAAATAAACACACATAAATTCCAAGAGTGGGTACCCTCTGACTATGGAGAAATGAGAGTGTTTTTCTTGTTTGGCTGGTGAACTGTCTCTGAAAGCAATTTCAAAAGTGGAGTTTTTGAGCTTTATTTTTGATATGGGTATAGTCTTTCAAGGATACCTCATTTCTAGAAGAAGCAATCTGCCATCAGTTTCCTGATTTCTGTCTTTAATGTCACCAAAGCCCTCATCCTTTCTGACTAGCATCTCTTCAAGGTTTATGTATGGCTTCTATATTATTGCACTCTCCTGGATCCATCCTACTTGTTTGAATTTTTGTATATATGTATGTGTGTGTGTGTGTGTGTGTGTGTGTGTGTGTATTTTTTTTTTTTTTTTGAGACATGGTTTGTTATACTGTCCAGGCTTGTTCTGAATTCAGGCTCAAGCAATTCTCTTAACTCAGGCTCCTGAATGGCTAAGATTACAGATGCTTGACACTGCACCTGGTTTATCATTTTTGTTGTTAGTATCCAGCCATCCAGTATTTCCCCCAATCTGCATTATTGTATCATGTTATCACCCCACCCCAACCCCTTGTCACTCAGTACTGAAATCTCAGAATCTACTATGAGTAATAAACTCCATTAGGCTCTATCCTTGGGTGATTTTTTTCCCCTGTCCACACTTAAAATGAGCTTCCCACGCGCTTCTTTCCTTGATTCTCATAGCTGTCTATACTCTGATGATTTCACCTACTCCTGTATCTTCATCTAATATGTTACTCAAATGACTCTAAATCTTCATCTTTGTGTCCAAATTTCATCTTTGTCTGCATACATTTTCAGAAGTACCAGAGTTAATTTCTAATGAAATCTCCATCTGCACTTCTTGCAGGCATCTGAAGTGTTGCTTTTTCTATATATAGCTCATCTTTGTAATTTAACAAATACATGTCTGCTTCTAGATTTCCAATTTGAATGTAGTTTTATCATTCTTCAGATCACAGAATCATCTTTTACTCTATCCATTGCCTATATCAGGTCATCAAATTCTGAGAAACTTACCTGTGAAATCTGTTCTTATATTTTTATTCTCTTTTCCACTAGCCCAGATTCTGGTTTTATTATTGTGTTTATCATTGAAATATATAAGTGGCTTTGATCCCTTGAACCAGACCAACATATCTATGTTGGTTATATCAGCTAACCAATAAAGTTAGTTTGTGAATGCTAGTATGTTGTTTACCACTGATTCTCCTTTCTTCCTTAAGATACCATCTTACTTTAAAAAAAATTAAATTTATTCTCATTTGTTATATATGACAGCAGAATGCAATTCAATTCATATTACATAGAGTACAATTTTTCATGTCTCTGGTTGTACACAAAGTAGAGTCAAACCATTTGTGTTTTCATACATTTTTAGGGTAATGATGTCTGTCTCATTCCACTGTCTTTACTACCCCCATGCCCAGTCCCCTTTGCTCTATCTAAAGTTCATCTATTCCTCCCATGCTGCCCCAGCATCCCCATTATGAATCAGCATCCTTAAATCAGAGAAAATATTTGACATTTGTTTTTTGGGGGATTGGCTTACTTCACTTAGCAGTATATTCTCCATCTCCATCCATTTACCTGCAAATGCCATGATTTTATTCTCTCTTAGTGCTGAGTAATATACCATTATGTATATATACCACATTTTCTTTATCCATTAATCTACTGAAGGGTATCTAGGTTGGTTCCATAATTTTGCTACTGTGAATTATGCTTCTATAAATATTGATACAGTTGCATCAATGTAGTATGCTGTTTTTAAGTCCTTTGGGTATAAACCAAGGAGTGGGATAGCTGGGTCAAGTGGTGGTTCCATTCCCAGTTTTTCAAGGAATCTCCACTCTGCTTTCCATATTGGCTGCACCAATTTGCAGTCCCACCAGCAATGTATGAGTGTACATTTTTCCCCACACACTCACCAACACTTATTGTTTGTATTCTTTTTTAAAAAAAATTTTAGTTGTTGATTGACCTTTATTTATTTGCTTATACGTGGTGCTGAGAATCGCATCCAGAGCCTCACACATGCTAGGCAAACACTCTACCAACTGAGCCACAATCCCAGCCCTTATTGTTTGTATTCTTAATAGCTGCCATTCTGACTGGAGTGAGATGAAATCTTAGAGTGGTTTTGATTTACATTTCTCTAATTGCTAGAGATGTTAAACATTTTTGCCATTTATTTGTTGATTTATTGGATATCTTCTTCTGAGAAGTGTCTGTTCAGTTCCTTAGCCCATTTATTGATTAGGTTATTTGGGTTTTTCTGTGTGTGTGTGTGTGTGTGTGTTAAGATTTTGAGTTATTTATATTTTCTAGAGATTAGTGCTGTATCTGATGTGCATGTGGAAGATACCATCTTACTTTGATCCTGATTCCATCTTGCATATTCTTGGGTCCACAAGCCAAATCTGATGAAGATTTTTATGCTTTGCACTCTGTTAATTTTTTTTAATTATTATTATTATTATTAACTTATCTTCAGCTCACTCTTTCAGCTATTCTTTCTCTAGACTGTCCTTTCTTTTTTTTCATGATTAATTGATCAAAACATTTCAAAGTTCTTGACATATCATATTTCATACATTTGATTCAAGCGGATTATGAACTCCCATTTTTACCCTATATACATATTGCAGATTCACATCGGTTACACATCCACTTTTTTACCTACTGCCATACTAGTGTATGTTGTATTCTGCTGCCTTTCCTATCCTCTACTATCCCCCCTCCTGTCCCCTTCCCTCCCCTCCCCTCCCTTCCCATCTTCTCTCCCTACCCCATCTACTGTAATTCATTTCTCTCTCTTGTTTTTTTCCCCTTTCCCCTCACTTCCTCTTATATGTAATTTTGTATAACAATGAGGGTCTCCTTCCTTTACCATGCAATTTCCCTTCTCTCTCTCTTTTCCTCCCACCTCTCCTCCCTGTTTAGTGGTAATCTTCTTCTCATGCTCTTCCTCTCTATTCTGTTCTTAGTTGCTCTCCTTATATCAAAGAAGACATTTGGCATTTATTTTTAAGGGATTGGCTAGCTTCACTTAGCATAATCTGCTCTAGTGCCATCCATTTCCCTGCAAATTCCATGATTTTGTCATTTTTTAGTGCTGCGTAATACTCCATGGTGTATAAATGCCACATTTTTTATCCATTCATCTATTGAAGGGCATCTAGGTTGGTTCCACAGTCTAGCTATTGTGAATTTTGCTGCTGTGAACATTGTTGTAGCAGTGTCCCTATAGTACGCTCTTTCAAGGTCTTTAGGGAATAGTCCAAGAAGAGGAATAGCTGGGTCAAATGGTGGTTCCATTCCCAGCTTTCCAAGGAATCTCCATACTGCTTTCCAAATTGGCTGCACCAGTTTGCAGTCCCACCAGCAATGTACAAGTGTACCCTTTTCCCCACATCCTTGCCAGCACTTGTTGTTTGAATTCATAATGGCTGCCAATCTTACTGGAGTGAGATGGTATCTTAGGGTGGTTTTGATTTGCCTTTCTCTGACTGCTAGAGATGGTGAGCACTTTTTCATGTACTTGTTGATTGATTGTATGTCCTCCTCTGAGAAGTGTCTGTTCAGGCCCTTGGCCCATTTGTTGATTGGGTTATTTGTTATCTTATTGTTTAATTTTTTGAGTTCTTTGTATACTCTGGATATTAGGGCTCTATCTGAAGTGTGAGGAGTAAAAATTTGTTCCCATGATGTAGGCTCCCTATTTACCTCTCTTATTGTTTCTCTTGCTGAGAAAAAACTTTTTAGTTCAAGTAAGTCCCAATTGTTGATTCTTGTTATTAACTCTTGTGCTATGGGTGTCCTATTAAGGAATTTGGAGCCCGACCCCACAATATGTAAATCATAGCCAACTTTTTCTTCTATCAGATGCAGAGTCTCTGATTTGATATCAAGCTTCTTCATCCATTTTGAGTTAACTTTTGTGCATGGCGAGAGATAGGGATTCAGATTCATTTTGATGCAAATGGATTTCCAGTTTTCCCAGCACCATTTGTTAAAGATGCTATCCTTCCTCCATTGCATGCTTTTAGCCCCTTTATCAAATATAAGATAGTTGTAGCTTTGTGGATTAGTCTCTGTGTCCTCTATTCTGTACCATTGGCCCACCCGCCTGTTTTGGTACCAGTACCATGCTGTTTTTGTTACTATTGCTCTGTAGTATAGTTTGAAATCTGGTATCGCTATATCGCCTGATTCACACTTCCTGCTTAGAGTTGCTTTTGCTATTCTGGGTCTTTTATTTTTCCATATGAATTTCATGATTGCTTTATCTATTTCTACAAGAAATGCTGTTGGGATCTTGATTGGCATTGCATTGAACCTATAGAGAGCTTTTGGTAATATCGCCATTTTGATGATGTTAGTTCTGCCTACCCATGAACAGGGTATATTTTTCCATCTTCTAGGATCTTCTTCTATTTCTCTCTTTAGGGTTCTGTAGTTTTCATTGTATAAGTCTTTCACCTCTTTTGTTAGGTTGATTCCCAAGTATTTTATTTTTTTTTTGAGGATATTGTGAATGAGGTGGTTGTCCTCATTTCCAGTTCAGAAGTTTTGTTGCTGATATACAGGAATGCCTTTGATTTATGCGTGTTGATTTTATATCCTGCCACTTTGCTGAATTCATTTATTAATTCTAGTAGTTTCTTTGTAGACCCTTTGGGGTCTTCTAGGTATAGAATCATGTAGTCTGCAAATAGTGATAATTTAAGTTCTTCTTTTCCTATTTTTATGCCTTTAATTTCTTTCATCTGTCTAATTGCTCTGGCCAGTGTTTCGAGGACTATATTGAATAGAAGTGGTGATAGAGGGCATCCCTGTCTTGTCCAGATTTTAGAGGGAATGCTTTCAATTTTTCTCCATTCAGAATGATGCTAGCCTGAGGCTTAGCATATATAGCTTTTACAATGTTGAGGTAAGTTCCTGTTATCCCTAGTTTTTCTAGTGTTTTGAACATAAAGGGATGCTGTACTTTGTCGAATGCTTTTTCTGCATCTATTGAGATGATCATATGGTTCTTATCTTTAAGTCTATTGATGTGGTGAATAACATTTATTGATTTCCGTATATTGAACCATCCTTGCATCCCAGGGATGAATCCTACTTGATCATGGTGCACAATTTTTTTGATGTGTTTTTGTATCTGATTCACCAGAATTTTATTGAGGATTTTTGCATCTAGGTTCAGTAGAAGGCCAATGTTACAGGGCTTTATTTGAAAACAGTAATAAATAAAATAAAACAGCAGGAAAATAGTTATTTGGGCATTCATAGAGTGACCAAAAGTCTTTCCCTCAAATATTCTTAAAAATTCATGTGATGGGGATGTATCTCAGTGATTGAGCATTTGCCGAGCATATGCAAGGCAAAATAAAATAAAATTGGTTGCCAATTTCCACAAAGAAGGCCTTAGGAATGATCTGATGCCGTTGTAGATGTAAATTTTCACGTTTAATATGTTGGCATAGAAGACTTAACAATAAATAAGATCCAGTATTCTGTGCTGGACTATTAGGTAAAAAACAATGCAATTGGTTTCTAGGTTACCTGGTTTAATCAACTTAAATAAATTTAATCAATTTATATAAACTCTTAAGAGCTGTTCTGGCACATAATGTATACTTGATCACATACAGTGTTTGTGGTCATTTCTGTAAAATGTGAGATATTGGAACCTAGGTTAGAATTCCATTATATCATTATGTAAGAATTGAACCCCAAATTCCCTCTTTTTGCAAGAGAGGTATGCAAGATTGATGTTCATGTGAGAATGTCAGCTCTTTGGAATTGCAAGCAGTTTGTTGCTGTGTGCACAGAAGGGAGTGGGCTTAAACAACTGACTTCTATCTATGTCCAATAAACAGGTAAGAATGAGCAAATAAAACTTGGTACAGGATGGATGAAAGTTGAAGACATTATTCTCAGAGAAAGACACCAGTCACAGAAGACCACATATTGCATGATTCTATTCCTATGAAATGTCCATGATAGGCAATCTACAGAGACATGAAGTGAATAAGTAGTTGCCTTGGGCTGGGGGCAATTGCAATTGTGAGGACCAGGGGAAGTAATGACTAAGGAGTAGATTTTTTCTTTCTAGTTGATGAAAATATTCTCAAATTGTGTACAATTTCATGAATATACTGGACACTTTAAAGTAGATTTATGATATGTGAATTTTATTTATTTCAAGATGTTAAAACGGATGGAAGAGAATATATAAAATACAAATAAACCTGAATTTAGGCTTGCCTAGTTACTGATCCCCAGATATGTTTTTATAATTTACAGATGTCAACACATGTTCTTTAGTTTTCATGTAATTCATATTTTGAAAAGGTCAGAAAATAAACATAAACCACAAAATAAAAGAGATAATAATTGCACAATTTTAGTTCTGCTTTTGGACTATATTCATTTTCATGAGACTGCATATACTGATTTTTAAAACAAGTATAAACTTCATAAAATACATATCCCTAAATACCATCATGTGTCTCTCTGATCCACATAATTTAGCAAGAAAATTGAAAGCTTTTCTTACTCTGTTCATTTCTATGCTTACATCTTAGTAACTTATAGATTGTACAATTACCATTCATGATCTGTTAAGCCACACTTGAAAATCACTTTGGGACTTTAGTTAATGTATAACAGGGAAGTCTGTTCTTTGTTGGAAATATATTTTCCATGTAAAATTCAAAGGGTTGATTTTCAGCATACTGCATTAAAGCATAGGGGACATGAATCTGGGCATTTTTAAAGTCTCTATGAAGTTTGACATTTTTTTCAAAAGGAGAAAATGGTGCTGTTTTATCTTAGACAAACTTTGCCAGGGCTATGCTTTACCTGCCAGGCTTCCTATCTCCAAAACCCTATAACTGGTACATTCAAACCATTAATCTGTACTTTCAAGTAAATGACCATCTCTGTTTATTATTTCCAGGTCTTTTTTGTTGGTGGTCTTTTCCTCCACTGGGACCAGTCTTGCACCTAGCAGACAGGATTTAAGGAACAGAATTTTAGTAGTTTGGTGGTTTAGCCTCAAGTGGACCTATTGCTGGTGGACTTACTCTGACCTCACAGATCAGGTGAAGTAATTGGGCGTTTTTGGCACCAGTTTTATTTGCCTGTATCTGCCTCTCTTTCATGAACTTCATCTAATATGCTTCTCTGTCTTGTTCACACTTGTATTGCTAGACTTCTTAAGGGACTTGTATTTTGTTTCTTAATTCCAATCTCTATGACTGGATTCCTGCTACATACTATTTGATTCAATCTCTGCTTATTGCCTGCTGTCAGATTTTCTGGATTTTAATTTTCTGTCTGCTTGCCAGGATATCCATTGCTGAACTTCCAGAGTCTGGCTGCTTGCCTGTTTGTTGCCTACTATTATACTCCCCTTATGCTTTACCAGCTTGTCCAGGTTCTTCCTGTTGGTGATTACAGGGACCTTCTTAGCTTTCCTGTCCTGCCTTAATTGGTTTCTTCAGTTTCTAGATACCAGGATTCTTGATCTGGCTCTGCCTGAAAATGAAAGCACCTGTTGAGATAATATCTCCCAGTTTACCACTAGTCTTCTTTTATTTTCTTGGGCCAATGTTTTGCTAATTCTTGTTACTCTTTATTTTCCTTTGTTTCCTGCATATAATCAGTGAGGAGAAATAGTTTGTTTCTTTTATAACATCTCTTGGATTCATTCCTTGCACTTCATTTCCTCTGGGGCCTCTGTAGTTCCAATCCTCAGGATTTATCTTGTTTTAGCCCGAGTTCAACAGTGGTGCCTCAAAGGGTTCTCAGAGGATGAGAGGGAAACCAAGTGAACATGAGCAGGTCTCTGCTTCCACACCAACTTCAAATAAATCAGCCCTGTATCTATGTGTATATTGGTGTTCTGTGAAGGACTTTATTTACAAAAATAATTCCTGTACTAATGGGAAAATTAATTTGAAAATCAGTGTTCAAAGTCATTCTGCATACTACTGCCAAATCAGCTCTTAAAACACTCCTTGTTTTATAACTTCCCTGTTAAAGATCCTTATCAGTTACTACCACTATGTGGTACATTCAAATCTGTTTGCATAGTGGGAAAAGGCTGTGGGTATAACCATGTTTCCTACTATTCTTCAATAGCCAGGTTCTCAACATTCTAGTCAAGTCCCACTGGCCCCTCGGCATTATAGGTCAGTATTGTTTCCAGACAATTCCATATGTCATCTTTTCCTTACTTCCTTTGTTTTGCCTATTCAAATCTGATTTCTACTTTAGAGTTCAGCAGCTCAAGTATTACCCCCTTGAAAACTTTATCATCTATTCTAGGCCTAACTGATCTCTCCCCTTCACTTTATTATGTTGAATTTAGAATCAGTATCTCTGAAATAGGCAGCTAATTTCCTGTTTTACATCTTTGATTTCTTGTTTGTCTTCTGAAGTAGATTTTAGGTCTATTGATAGCAGAGCTTTTCTATTACATAGTCTGTTCCTTTACAAGCATTTGTGTACCAGAAATAGTACTTTAGCAATTAGTAAATAGGATAATGATGTCAAAATAATGTGGAAGTCCAGTTGATTCAAGTGTGAATTTTCTTTGTTCTTTAAGTTTTGAAGTAATCCAAAGCAAACTTTCCTCACTATTGAAGCCAGATTTACAGATAGGTAGTTAGTGTAGTTAGGTAAATCTGGTCTAACATAAGATAAAGAATGGAGGCCATTATAGAGAATGGAGTCCAGGAAAGCAGAGCAGCACTTGGGGAAATTGAAATGTTAATGTCCCCAAGGTCCCCCAAACTCATCCTAAAGAACTGTTAATGAAGCAGCAAACAGGGAAGTGCTAATCCAAAAGCCACTCCAGGCCCTTCTTTTCCAGATTACTCCTTCAGCCCCCCTATCTCCCACCTTTTGGGCCTTCCCACCTGCATTCTACCACTGAAAGATAAAGGGAAACAAAGGACTGGAGTGTGGGAAAGCTGAAAGAAGATCTTAGCTATAAAAAAGGGAAGACCTCCCCCTTTCACAGATTCTGCCTTTTCGGTCCCCTTCTTCCTCCAGGGAGAAGTCTTTTCTGCTGTCCTTTAATAAAACTTCTACTTTCCACTCTAAACTTGTCTCGAAGTGCTTCTCTGGTGTTATACTTCAGCATTGGGGAAGCAAGGACTGGTAAACAGCGGTAACACTATTAAGGAGAAGTCTTAACAATATATGAAGACTTAAAAAGTGAAAAATTGTGCATATGACTCTGCCTTAAAGTGTAAGTTGACTGGTTTAGTGGATTAAACTTTGAAGTTTTCAACAACTTTAAACTATCTCTTGAAGCTGTGAGAACTGATAATAAAGCTGTGAAGACCTTTCATTACATGTTTTTAAAAAATTGCCAGGTACAGTGGTGCACACCTATAATCCCAGATTTTTGGGAGACTGAGGCAGGAGAATCCCAAATTTGAGATTTGATAACATTGAGAACCCATTTCAAATCAAAAATTAAAAATAATAAAAAGAACTAGGGGTGTAGCTCAGTGGTAAAGCATCCTGAATTCAATCCACAGTATTAAAAAAAAAGGAAAGAGAAAAAGTTGGATACTCTTCAATTAGATTTTTAATTCTGGTGAAAATGGCATCTGTTGCCTTTGAGGATCCACACAGGAAAGAAGCAGCAGAAGCATGAAGTCTACCAAGGATTGATGACTGTGATGCTTGATACTTGGTGTAAATGCCAATGGAGATTTAACCTCATCAGTATTTTTGTTAGTATGGTTATTGTTTTCTTTAGTGCTCTGATCACAAAGTTGCATTAGATTTAAGTGGTTTTCCTTAACCATATTTTTCTGCAAGCCTGATTATCTTAGGCATGCAATTTTGAAGAATGAAAGATTTTTCAGGAAGACATGTTATAGCAGAATGTTTGGCCCTTTGTTTTAATCATCTGCATGATATCCAGTTTGGTGTTAGCCACATAACATATGTTTAAAATAAATACTTGTTTACTTGTAGTTATCTTTTAATTCATAAATATTTTTGCTGTGACCCTGGAGTTGGTGATTTCTCATTTTTTCTGATCCATGTTTCCTTTAATTTCTCTATGAATGACCCAGATTGTTTAGATGAGGATAAAGGATGGCCCTAAGGTCAGTTTGAAGAAAGATAGAGTCTACCAGCCTCTTATCTTTCTTTCTTCCCAGAGCTAGCTTTTAAATGCTGATTGGGTGCTAGGAATCACCAGAAGCCAAAGGGAGAGGCCACAGGATCAGTGGGTCTAAAGTACAGTTTTGATACTCCACCTGATGGGGTAGCCTCTTTTCTTCAGCATCAGAGAAAAGAGTTCTCTCCATCCACCAGCCTATTTGTGTGTCCCATGGAGGCAAAACAAAGGATCACAGGTAAGATGAGGGCAGCTCCAGGAATTGGTGAAGCCCTTGGTTCACAATTGGTGACAAATGTCCTTGCCTGAGAGCTGTGGCCCCTTTTGTGTATTAGCTTCTAAGAGAGGCCAATGACCCTGACGCCTAAATAAGGGATTTCTGTTTTATTGTTTTTAACTGTTCTTTATATTAACTGGAGCAAAATGCTGAAAAACAAACACCAAGAATTAAGACAGGGGCTGAGATAATCACAATAAAGTCAAATATAAGCTATATCTGGAACAGGATTTTTAATTTTTATTTTTTCACTTTTTGCCAAAAATATTGTAGATCTTTTCCAGTTTTCTCTAAGTGAATATCAAAGGTAGCTTAGCCTTGCCTGAGGATAATGAAATGCAACCTTACATTCAAAATAATATTAGTTAATTTATGAGTCCATTTATGTACTCCTAACAGAAATCATTCATATTTTAATACCCTTCCCTTGCCCCCACTCTCCATTTCTTAAATAGTGATGAAATGAAATTTACAAGTACAGGGGGGCCTTCATGATCTGGATTTCCTTATCTGTTCTGCTTCTTCTCTTGCCAACAACCTCCCCCACAGTCCAATTTCTTAACCATAGGGTCTTTTTGCATGTGCTATTTTCATTTCCTTTGCCTGGAATGCTCTTCACTTACTTGTATTGAAATTGCTCAATATATTTTTGTTTCAAACCCTCTCAAAGAGCCTGAAGGCTTCACAAGAGCAAATCATGACTGTCTAGTAGGTTGCCAACAAATACTTACTGACTTTATTCAGAACTTTATCACTCAGCTAGAACATTATCTTCTTTGGGATGATGTCCCTGAATCTTTGACACTTGGTTAGCTACCTCTTTCATAGGCTCCCTGTTCAAATCTGTTACTCTGTAGTGCAATTCTTTAACAGTCTGTCTCTTCCATTATATTGAGGTTCTAAAGGACAGAAATTATGTCATATAAAGTACCCACAGTACTTTGTTTATCATCTGGTATACTCCGAAGAGTTATGTGTACTGAGAAGTTTCTTTCTTCCTTTTTTTCTCTTTTGCCATATTGGGGATTGAACCCAGGGCTGCTCAACCAATGAGAGGCATTCCCAGGCCTTTTTTTGTTTTTTTATTGAGACAAGGTCATGCTAAGTTGCTGAGGTTGGCTTCAAACTTAACAATCCTCTGCCTCAGCCTCCCAAGTAGCTAGGATTCCAGGTGTGTGCCACCACACCCAGCTGTAACTCAACAGATTATTGAGTAATGTTTGAACTTGGAGGGCCCTTGACTTCAACCCACAGCCATATCTCTCATAGAGAAATTATATGAAAGCACTGGGTAAATAGTTCATTCCTTTCTGCAGCATCCATTTTCAGTATTTCAGAAGGGGGCACATTTAGATCAGTTAAATCCTGTGCATGCATATATGTGTACAGTGAGTCAAATTCAAAATATACATCAAATTTTAAGTCAAACAGGAACTTCAACATAGCAAATTTACCTTGGGGCTCCTTGTTCAACCTGTTTGGGAGTGTGCATTCCTTCTTCACTCCTGTCCTTGGTTAGTTTACTACTTTAGTAAAAAGAAAGTTAATGACCAGGGCAAAGATATCCAATGTTCTTTGATTCTACTGTCCAAGTTAGTTGCGTTATCACACCTATATCATGGTTTAATTCACTGTAATGCACTCTGAATAAATATGTTCAGATACAAACTGAAGTCAGCATAGGGAACTCCAGGTTGAACGGAAGAAGCTTAAAAGAAGCCAGGGCCATAAAGATTTCTTCAGTAACAAGCATGTGGACATGTTTATGGACTTTACATTTCCAAGTAGCTTCTCTAGCATATGGGCTCTTATTCCACCATGGGGGTTCATTCAAATACTGCCTTGCCCTTCTAATGTTCTTCGTGTACACCTTTATTTTTAAAAGGTTTCCTTTATAAAGGATGGACAAAACGCTAGTATACTCCAGGGACTAAAGACTTTACACCCTGGCCTGCAGCATAAAAACACCTACATTTGTCTAGAGATTTATATTTTAAACAAAGCTGTGACACATATATCTTATTCACTGCCCACGACAAACCTAAACCTAAACTAGTGCGGGGAAACTTAAGATAGAACTCGATGCAATTGTAAACTTTAAATCGGTGCTTTGGTTAAAGACCCTAACAACACCTTCGGGATTAAGCAGTGGGCGCCCGCTGCTCCAACTACCTGGCAACCTGGGAATAAGGGAAAGGCTGTTATTTCTTTGGTCACAACGCAATAGTGGCAACAGAAGCACCCACTCTTTCCACTTTGACCCATACAATCTGTCTAGGTAATTAATCAGCACTCCCTGCGGTTTTCCTATAGGCTGCCAGTTGTCTTGCTAATTAAACCTTCCCACGAAGTGTAGCAAGACCGCACCCCTGTTGAGGCCTCTCTAAGGAAAGGTGCTTTGGTGTACACTTCTGGAAGCTGACGCTCAGGTCAGGGTGCCGATGAAATTGACACGGGAATTCTCCTAGACCTCAGTTTCCTCATCTCTAAAATGGGCTACCCCTCTCTCTTGATTAGGTCTCTGCCATTTCACGCTGGGCGGGTAGGAAGTGAAATCAGTGATTAACCACAGCTGAAAGTCCTCTGTTGGGCTCCAGTCACTGTGCCGGGCATGCTCAGTAGCAGGGGCCGGCTCAGCACCCTGAGTAGGAAGCGGCTTTCCGCGCTCCGGCTGCCGACTGCGGGCACTTCGATGAATCACGTGTGTTGAGGCCCTCTTAAAGAGATAGGCACCTACTTTCCCTCCACCCTAAACACCGCCCTGAGGGCGGCGGCGACTGTGGTAATTGCAGCTGCTTAGGGGCAGGGCTTGCCCCAGAGCTGAGTAGTGGCAACAGCGTGGTTGCGTCGGGGGTGTTGGGAGCTGGCAGCCCCGGGGGCCTGAATTAGGCTACTCCCCGGGCTGACACTCTCTCCCTAAGGAAGACGTGCTGTCGAATCAGCGCTGGGCAGCCAGAGCGCCCAGGGGGGCTTCTTCAGTTGAGGAGAGGTGGGGTTATAGGGCACAGGTGACAGGGCCGGAGAAAGATGGAGCAGCCTGGGGCGGCGGCGTCGGGAGCGGGAGGCGGCAGCGAGGAACCGTATGGGGGCCGGAGCAACAAGCGGAGCGCGGGGAACCGAGCTGCCAACGAAGAGGAAACGAAAAACAAACCCAAATTGGTGAGTGCTCCCGCAGCCCCCGCCGGCCTTGGGGATAGGGAGAGCCCCGGGGTCCTCCTGCCGTTGATCATGGGGAACCCGGGGCCCCCTCCCAATGGTGACCGCGACCTCGCTGTGCTACTCGGGGAGCTGCTAAAGGAACGGAGCGGCCAAACCGAGGCGCGGAGACGGCGTGGGGGCGGAAGAGCACCCCCTTCTCCACTTAACCCCTTTCTCCCTCTTGTCAGCCTGGGAGGCAGTGAGGGAAGGAGAAAGGCCCCACCCCAACTTGGGGAGACCCCGAGTCCTAGAGTATTGGGTAGGGCTGTTGTTTGTCTAACTTGTGGCCAAGAACCTTCTTTGAGCGATTCCATTTCCCTCCCACCTCTTGTCAGTTGCTGTTTTGACTCAACACTTAGGGTCCGGGGCAGGGGAACCTTCCTCCTTTTTGGTCTCAGGACTTGGGAGCCCGCTCACAGCCTTTCAAATCAAGAAAAACACAACGTAGGCCCCCAATTCTTCAACTTAACCAGAAATCTAAGAGGCGCCTACGTGCGTCACCCCCCCGCCCCCCCGCCTCTCTCTCCATGTGCTCTCCCAAGAAATATTTCTTTGGAGGAGTGGGGGAAGCGTGGGAGTTGAGGCTGGGTGAAGTACCACCAACTGTCCTTTGTGTATGTTTATGTAGACATACAGTACTTCAACCCAGTTGATTATGAACACTTAAAAGTGGTAGGCAGACTGTGCACTTCTCACAGTCCTGGTAGTGTTGAACCAATGGTAGCAGTCCATTTCCTGCCGCTGAATGTGCAAAATGAAATCTTTGGGGCCTGATATTGCATTGGGAAATACAGGATTTCTTCAACTCAGTTAAAAGGGTTCCTCTTTTTGTAAACTTTGTAATTTGGGTGACATGAGGGGAAAGGGTTTTCCTGCACAAATTCAGCAAATACTACCAAATAATCTTAGTCCAGATCCGAAGTACATGCCACATGTTGCATATCTAGATTTTAATTTTGAGCAGCAACTTGACAGGGTAGTGGGTGGGATGGGGACATATAAATAAAACCATTTCCCATGGTATCTGGCCATTTGGTATGGACCTGTTGTATTTGTATTTTGGTTCCTATTTGCTTTTCAATCATGGACTATCTATTCATAATGGAAAACAGTGGCCAAAGAGTTATTGTTTTAGGAAATATGCAGCCTTACATTATGTGGGAAGGGATTTGTAGATTAAGATGGCAAATTTAAAGTCTCGTCAATTCCACACTAAGTGGACACAAATTGAAAACTAGCTTAATAGGTGCGACTTTTACCCCAGTATTTACAAATGAAGAATTTGAGTCACAGGCTCTTTGTGACTTGTCTGTTCTGGTGAGAGGCTAATGGGTGCCTGCACAATCATAAAACCTAAGAAAAGTTTTGAGTGTATCACTAGAGTTTCATGTTTTTGAAATTCTGTTGGGATTTTGAAATTTTTTGGTTTTCCTTTTTTTACTGTAGCACAAAACTGTGGTTTAATCAGTAATCACAATTTTAAGTAAACATAAAATTTAACTGATAGTTTCCACAAATAGTTTTGTACCTATACCAAGAACCCTCCAGTTTTAAGAAGAGCACTATCAAATAAAGCATCTATCTCTATTAACACTTTGAGTATATTTTTCCTTTCCCTTTGACTATTTGCCCTGTTTCATCTTTTATGTTTTACTTGGTTTGACAAGGAAACTAGATAGTTATGAGATGGTATCACTTTCAGTTCCTAACTAACCTCACTGTTCCATGTTGAACATAGCTTGACAGAGCAGAACAAGTTTTGAAATCCAAGAGTTTCTAAAATATCAACATGAGTGTTTTTCCTCAAACATAACTTTTGAGCCTTACATGATTTTACAAGCAGATGTGTCAGAACTAATAATAAATTTAGGAAGTCATTATAGGACATTTTAAGGCAAGCAACTTCATCATACAAATAGACTTGGTAAAACTTTGTAAGAAAGTTCATCTGGGATTCTTCAGATTTTGCTAAGTTAGATGAAACTTGATTGAGACTGAATTTTATTATTTTAAGCATTATGTCAGTCACTGTAGTAGTGCTTAATTCGTGTGTCTAAGTGTGTACAAAGGAGTTGTGGTATGGAATTATAAAAGCACAGTGGTACAAAAAGTTATTTGTGTGGGTGATTGTAGGGTACAGGATCTCAAACTCTTTAAAAATTGAGTGCATGTTCTTTTTTTCTGGGCCCCATACCTTTCATCAGCTTCTCAAAGGCAATGATCACCTTAGAAAGAAGAACTATTGCAATATCAACAAAAGATAGTAAAGGAAATGATGCTAAGTTTGGGATGGGAGGACGTCAGTGATGAAGGGAGAAAGGAAATCACACTGGCCACAAGGGTGATTGACTTGAAGAAATTTATTCTAGGGGTAAAAAGTTAACTACACAATGTCTAAACAGTATTAGGTAGGATCAAAGTTTCTACTACATAGAAAAATTAACTTGGTCACTCTAGTGAAGTATAAGGCTTGTGATTCAGTTGTTTGCATTTAGTTCATCATGGTTCTGAAGAACTGTAGATGGAAGGCATGCATTCTATAAACAGGAACTACTTTCATTTATATCCTCCACTTTTTGATGGATATTAGTGAGACTTTCTTTCAGAGTGACACTTTCGAACTGTAGAGACTTCTGTTTAGGGTTAATTAACTCAAAATTCAGCAAAATTTACTTCAGTTTTCTTCATATATACATCTTTATAATGATCCGTTTATTTTGACTTCTTTTTAAGTGCATTAGTATGGGAGTTTTGGATTTTATGTAACTATCTGGTTAGGCCCAGATAGCAGCATGCCAACAAGCAGCATGACTCTTAGATTAATTAGTAATTTTATGTCAACTATGAAATGTATGTAGCTGGAACTACAGTCCTGCACTACTGTGCCCAGCTCACCTGCCTGATTTGTTTGACAAGGTTGTTTAGATAAAATATAGTAATGAACGAGAACAAATTTAGGAAATTCTATACTATTATATAAACATAAAGTATTATAATTAATTTCTTATATTGCCCAAATCGAATGTAATTGTGGGGCTAGGGGAGTAGAACACTTGCCTAGCATGCACAAGGCCCTAGATTCTACCCCAGCCAATAAATAAATAAATAAATAAAAGTGATTGTGGTTGAGTGGTTTAATGACTTTCTTGCAATTTGATAGCTCTAATATTATTGTAATTATTGCACAAAGTACCATAATCTGGTTATATGTTGATTAACTTCTCGTTCTCAATTCCATTTGCCATTTTGAGGATTATGCATTCTTTCCTTTTACTAATAATTCTGTTGAGTGAATATGGGATGTGAGCTTAACATTTTTTCACAGTAATTTTTTTAAGAACTAGGCTACCTTTTCCCTTTCCATTAAACAAAAGGTATTTAAACTCTTTTGTTAAAAACTTTTGGGACATATTTATGACATCATTCCTTGTCATGAAGCTTCCTGATGTACAAATAAGGAAGCTGAGTCATTGAAGTTTTTAGTGGTCTGACTTAGAAGTTTATAAGCTATCACCTCTATTGTAGAAGTTATCTATAGTACTGAGTCATTATGCTTCAGGGATTCTGAAAGGAAAAATAGTTTTCAATCTCTGTCATCTCTTGTTCCTTTTGAACAATTTATAATTGTAATCCACCCAGATTTCACTCCAGGTATGAAGAGCTCTGGCAGTAGCAATATGTCATTGAAGTGAAATATTCTTTTACAACCTGGTCTCAAAGAATACTGTAAATGCTCTGAGAACAATACATAATATATGCTAATTTACATGAATCAGCACATCTGGTTAAATATTACTGGCTATCATTAGCACCATAAGAATTGTTCCTGAAACCTGACTTCCCCGTTCCTGTATTCAGTCTGCCATGCAGAAAAGACCAGCTCTTTTTGCCATATTTGGGATGGTTGATACTTAAATTTTTTTCTGAAGACTGAAGAAGCTAGGATGATGGTTAGGTGATTTAAAAAATAGTTATAAATTTGATATCTAAGTGGTCATTAAGTAGAAGACACCCATTGTGGAAGATAGCTCAAAATTGGTGCATGTAAAGGAAGGTTTAGGTATATTTTCATGTAGCTGTTTATCATGAATGTCAGCCATAGAAAGAAATTAACTCATACTAATTTAAAACTTGTTTACTTGATCAAGCTAAATCTTTTCCAGTTTAAGTGATATGCTCTGGGTGTAGCTTTAAACAGAGACTCAACTGAAACTTGGTCTTCCCTTGCTTTGTGTGAGATGGCCTGGGAAAAAAGGAATTGCTACCTTTCTCATGAAAGAATGTAGAAAACAAAATTCTAACTAATCACCATTTTCACAGACTTTGGTTTAATGAAGTTACATGTGTTTGTTTAAAAAGAGTAAGCTATATTGCTCCCAAACACAGATCCACAGGATTGGCCACCAATCTCTTCTTCCATCAGGGCTCTATAATAAAGTGATGCCTATTACAAGTCAGAAGTTTCTAGGTGGCTCTTCAGGTAGGGTGCCTAGGAATCCAGGACTTCATTAGGAAGAAATTAATCCCAAGTGGCTATTGAGTCAATCACCTGGCAATTCTGATAGTCACCTAAGTGAGAAGAGATCTGGGGTACAATCCTCTTTTTTTTTAACTACTTTTTATTCTGTAATAGCCACATTTTCTTAAAGGTCTGTTCAAAATTCTGAGAATTTAAAAAAAAATCTAACCTTTTCAAGCTAAAAGTAAAAAATTAAGTTTTTACTTTATAATAAGGACTAATAATTTTTTGTAAAACTTATGAAAAATTTCAAAAATATTAAAAAGTGGAGAGAATAGTATGATGAACTACCATCTATCCCAGATAGAACAATTGTCTAGATAAGTATGCTTCATCCATCCTCTGTGTTTTCCTTGGTGAAGTATTTGAGTGCAAATCCCAGATATCATGTCATTTTACTCCTACATACTTCAGTGTACATCTCTAAAAATTACTGACTTCTTAAAAACATAATCACTGTCACTGTCACATCTTTAGAAATTAACATATTCCTTGCTATCATTTAACACTCAATCCATAATCAAACATCCCCAAATGCCTCAAAATAGATTTTTAATCTAATGTGTGCCTAATTAATGTACATGCCACTGAACTCTTAAACAAATAAAATTTTAAACTGATGGTAAGATCTTGTTCAATGTTATTCCACATAAAATACTATCATAAAGCATCAACCCAGGATAAATTCACTCCTGTCTTTAATTCTGTAGAAGTATCTGCAAAAATTGACTGCACAAGTGTGGGTAGACACTCTGGAACAGTTACTATGTACCATAGAAAAAAGGCCAAATTAATATATTGGCTTTCACTAACTGGTTGAGTAATCACTCATTCTTCATTTCTGCACTTTGTGAAGTAGGGTGGGGTTTTCATGTGAAAATTTTCTTCCCAGGGAAATGTACATAGCTGGGTAAAAGAAAAATATTCTTGTATTCTCTTGATAAATGATTCACATAAATCTCTGATACGTGCACGCAACAACCATGTTTATGTTACTAGCTCTAGTTTTATTTAAAAATAAATGCCAATTTTGTACTTAAGGTGTCTGTTTTTTTAGCCACTTTGGTAAATTCTGGGTTACTCAATCTGGATGATTGGGGTGAGCAAACTCTTGGAAAGAACTATTATCTCCTTATTTAGATATCCAGGGTTACCAAAAAGAAAAAAAAAAAAAAAGCAGGCTTTACTAATGAGGTGATGGAGCTGGGGATGGGTGGAGTGGGTATGAGAAATTGACTTGGGCAAATGGCCTAGACTTCACACGGATTAACTAAAGAAGCTGTGTTACCACTACTTTCCAGTCAGCAATTTAGTGCTATTATTGTGCTAGGAAACAATAGGCATATTATTTCTCTAATTTTGAGTATTCAAGTAGGTTTAGACTACTCATCCATCTCCACTCTACATCTTCTTAATGTCCATTTACTAACCCAATCAGTGGGGTGATTTTTCAGAAAACAGGTAAACGAGTGATAGTTGTTGGGGTCTGACCCAACTTTTTTTTTTTCTCTTTTGCTCAGAGGAAGGAAAGCTATGAAGATGTTTTTCATCAGCTTTGAAATAAATCACTGGTAAAGTCTTAAATGTTTAATAAGCATATTATGCTGACTCCAGCTGTTAGGAAGATTCTTTCTTAAAGAGAGTAAGACCTAGTGTAGTCTATATACTTATATTTTGAAATTTAAAAGCATGTATGTGTGGTAGAGACCAGAGCTACTTTATATCATTGGGATCTTCTCAAGGTATAAAACCATGGGGATCACATTATTTACCAAAATGCCAGTCACAAGCCTGTGTCTTCCTGGTGCTACTTTTTATAATTCAAACAAAGGTCACATCTGGGCTTCTTACTACCATTTAAAACCAGGTGGATTCTATCCTTATCCCTGATAGGAAATTCAGCAAGCATAGGACATGTTTTAAAGTCTTATTTAGAAAGGGAATTTTTCATATGTCATTGATTCTGAGAAAAAATATAAGATGTATATTTATATAATACATTGTTTTATACCTGATCACATCTACTTTTGAATTACTGGAGTCCTCAAATATGGATGACTGTGTCCTTGAGGGCCTAGGTTGGAGGTTCAGTATGTTGATCACCTTCTCTAATTAAGGATCCTCCTTTTTGTACCCCTCCTAGTCCTTTTCTTGAAATTGTTTCATGGAGCTTCCCATAGTTACAGATAATATGGATAAGATATATTGTTTAGAAGTTTGTTTCATAACTTTAGCTTACTTTCATTTATATTACTCATGCTACAAAGCTAGAACATATAGAAAGTTAAGATGGGTTAAAATAAATTGGCAGAGACATTTCCTCTAATAATATGTTCTGGTACCTCATATTACAAAATCAATGTTTTCCAGAAGAGTCAGTGTGTACATAAAACATTTGTGAGTGAAAATTACCTTTTCTTAGGCTGCCCTCACAGCTTGTTTTTCATTGGCAATGCATTAGCTTACATTTCTCCCCCTTTGGTTGAGTAGCTAATGGTCTTTAAACAAGCTATTAAAGGGAAGAATAAGTTTACAATGCAAAAAATAAAAATGGCCTGGATTTTATCCATGTTGGGTGGTTTGGATTTTCATGTGTTTATCTCACTAAAGCAGGGTTTACCCACATTCTCTAATATATCTTTAAATTCTTAGATTTCTTCAGTGTAGCCTACACTTGCTTTATTGACTGGTCTTGTGATTTTCTGTGAGATACAAATCCTCCAGTTTATATAAGTCAACTTGGCCCAAGACCAAATCCTAAATTTTAAGTGGCCATATTTCTATATGAAATGGATTCAGGGTGTTAGTTATAATTTAAAGTAGGGCTATGGGCCCAATTTTTCACTTTTTTTCTACCAATTCTGTTGTAGCTAATTGTGGATCAAAATGTTATTATTTTATGTTAAAATCCCTGCTTTCAACCTCCTCCATCCCCTTTAAATAATATTATCACTTGCATGTTTCTGACTCTGTTTATTCCTTGCCATTTTTACTGGTTTCTGTGAATATTATCAGTGTTGTATCCTATTGTCTTATCACAAAAGTTATGTGCAGAAGGATGGCCATTGGATATTAAATTAGTCAAGTGTTAGGTATGGATGGGAAATGCTCTTAAATAAACCTATCACCAACCATGTTGCTGTGAACTAGTGGAAAGTGTATTTTTATCTTACCACCACCAGTTTGTGTTTTTAAGACCCCACATCTTATTTTATAGAATTTGAAAGTATTTCATATGATGCACAGAGTTGAAATATGCTAAATAGGATATCTAGCTGATCCTGTTAGGTGTTTTTAAAGGAGTTTGTTCTTGGCTACTTAAAAGTGAGCTGATTACTTTTTAAAAATGTAACTGTGGGTAAGTCATTTATTTATCTTCTCTGGCTGTGAGTTTATTCTATAAAATAAGAGATTCTAAATAGATGAACTGCAAGTTTCCATTCAGCTCTAACATTTGAGAGTCAAAGGTTTTGGGAGCTGTAATGAATCTGCCCTAACATAAGTATGTGACATATGGATTTCAGTTAGATGAAGAGTGGGAATTATGAAAGATGGTTGTTAAAGGCTGGGTACTAAAGAGTAACTATCCCAGCTAATTACTGAGCTGTTTTGGAGTCTGATTTATCTTGGTCCAATTAATTCCTCATCAACATTCTTTTTTTTTGGTACAGGGGAGTGAATTCAGGGGCACTCAATCACTGAGCTACATCTCCAACACTTTTTTATTGTATTTTATTTAGAGACAGGGTCTCACTGAGTTGCTTAGTGCCTTGCTATTGCTGAGGCTGGCTTTGAACTCGTGATCCTCCTGCCTTAGCCTCCTGGAGCCATATGGATTACAGGTGTACGCCACTGCACCTGGCTCAACATTCTTTTAATCATACTTCATATGTAGGACAATGTACTGAGTCTTAGAGAGTATTGGCTTTGTTTTAGTCCATCCTGACTGTTTTCCTCAGTTCAGCGACCAATTGCAGAACTCAAGCTACCCAGAGGTGATCCTCAATAAAACAATATCATAGGCACCAGTTGGTATTCTAAGGACTTGTATGTATTTGTCAAGAACTATGCAAGGTCTGGGATTTTATCTACTTACCTATCAGTTATTGTTTGGTGGAAGATTGCAGAAGACCCAAGACTCCTAGGTCAGAGACCAAGGTCAATTTATTATTTATTGCAAAAGTAGTAGTCAGAATGTGAGAATGACACACTGATTCACCATGATCTTAGGACCCACAGGTGGACCAGGATGATGCCTACACAAGCAGTTAGTTGAGTTACACGAAAGGAACACCACACTTGGGGGATTTGTTACTTTTATGGTGAGAGGAAGCCAGCCTATTCTTTTGGGGATGGGGAGATATTACCTCATTCTGAAGATCACTTGGTACAAACAAAGCCCTGGGAAATATCATGTAAAAAATGCTGTCAGCACCTTTCACCTTGGCATACCCAGCCAGAAAGTACAAGGATGCTTAGGGATTGATGATGGGTTGAATCCCCCTCAGTATTAACTCACTTTATCCACATAGCAGTCCGTTGGTAGGTGATGAAATAGTCTCCTAACAGATAAGTAATTTGTCTGAGGATATTCAGTGGTGAATTTGAAATTTAAGACCAGTGTGACTGTAAAATCCATGTTTTAAATCACAAGTTTTCTATACTTCCTAAGAGCCCAAACTTTGGGGTTACTCTAAATTAACCTGGAGACCTAAACCTAGTTAATGGTCTTCTAGATTGATATATACTATGTGTATATATCATTTAGAAGACAGAGTTAAGGGGACATTCATTTTAGTGTTACCAATAATCAAAAGGTAAAATTCTTTGAATCACTGCCATAAAGTGGGGTAGACATGTGACTACTTGTTAGAAAAGAGCCATAGGCATGAAACTGATATAACTGTGGATTTTAAAGACACATGAGCACAATTCTTAAAAATAGCAGTCTGGGCAATCTGGCCTTTA
This sequence comes from Urocitellus parryii, assembly GCF_045843805.1. Taxonomy (NCBI): domain Eukaryota; kingdom Metazoa; phylum Chordata; class Mammalia; order Rodentia; family Sciuridae; genus Urocitellus; species Urocitellus parryii. The sequence continues at coordinate 54,847,054 of NC_135547.1, forward strand.
TTAAATAATTTTATGGTCACCACAAGGCTTCTGTACTTGACTTACTGTTGCTGATTTTTTTTTCTTTTTGTCACTTGAAAGTTAGCCTTGTAGAGAGTGGCTTCTGAACCAATTACATGGCAAGTCCTATTGCCTGCCTCATTTTTCAGTTGTTTTCTCTGCTCCTCTCCCCACTCCATTTCTGTTTGTGAACTTTTGTGCAAAGTAAAACTGTTTGAAACAACTAATGCTATCTCCTGTTATACAAGTACATGACATGCATTGTTTCTTGTTCATGGGAGTGCCAAGAACCACCTACCTTCTCCTGCTGCTTCCTGTGTCTGCTTTGCCTAAAGATTGGCTGCTATAAAAGTGTGGCATAGTCAGCCAAGTGCTATTTTTTAAAATTAGTCTGCAGAAAGTGTTGTGACAAACTATTTCAGAATTGACTTGTAATGAGTAATAGAGCCCTACACTATGGACGTAAGTGCCAAATAATATGGAAGTGCATAATGTTATTTGAGTTCTTCTTCCCTCAGCTTCTCCTATTATTCCTCTCAAAAGAAAAAGGACACTTTGATTTTAAAACATGTGGTAGATAAAATCGATCACGAATATACTACTATATGCCTAGAACTTGGAATTGGGCTATTTGGAACTTAAGATGACTAATACAAAAAAATTGATTTTTTTGTGATACTGTGGATTGAACCCAGGAATGCTTTACACTGAGCTACATCCCCAACCTCTTTTATTTTATTTTTTTTTATTTTGAGACAAAGTCTCACTAAGTTGGTCAGGCTGGCCTTGATCTTCCTACCTCAGCCTTATAGGTGTGTGCCACCATGCTTAGCTTGAAAAAAATTTTTAATGAGACATGACATTTATCTTTATGGGGCACATTAAAGTAATTTGCTGTATGATCACTAAGCCTAATGAGTTAAACTTTCTATGTTGATTTTGTTTATAGAATTACCTATAAATGCAACATGAAACTAGAGGGTGAAGGATGGAAAAATTGTTAGTCAGCTTGCTGTGACCAAAATGCCTTGTAAGAATACTTAAGAAGGATTTATTTTTGGGTTCTTGTTTTCATAGGTCTTAATCTATGGTTCACCAGCTCCAAGTCAGAAACAACATGGTGAAAAGGGCATGGCAGAGGAAAGCTACTAGTCTCATGGCACACAGGAAGCAGAGAGAGACAGATACAGATAGACATGAAGGATCCAGGGATAGATATATTCCCCAAGGCCATTATCCCATTGACATATTTCCTCCATCCATAGCTTACCAATATCACTAACCCCCTATAAGTCCATTCAGATTATTAATCCATCAAATTGACATTCTATGGACAAAGTCAGAGTTGTCACGATCCAAGCATTGCCTAAATGCCCCACCTCTGAACATTGCTGCATTGTGGATAATGCCTTCCACACGTTGGTTTTGGCAGGAGACAGTCTAGGTCCAAACCATAACAGCTGGTAATTCAGCAGGTTAGGAATTTTATTAAATTTCTGTTTTTCAAATATTCTTCTTTTCCATCCTCACAAATTCATATTTCCTCTAATATAGTCCTGGTTGTTGATATCCTTCTTCTTTTTAAAATTTCATTTAACCCAAAGAGCTTTGTGTTAAGGACACATATATAACATATATACGGAGTAGTATTCCTCTGTCCCCAAAAGTTTGTCATTTTTCTTTAGACCAGTAGTTCTTAGTGGGGGATGGTTTACTAACCAAGGAGTATTTGGTATTGTCTATAGACATTTTTGGTTTTCATGATTGGGGGAGGGTGCTGCTGGGATTTAATGGGTAGAGGCCAGGGATGCCTGGGGACATCCTGCAATTCATAGGGCATTCCCCAGATGCAAAGAATTACTCAGCCCAAAATGTCAAGGTTTAGAAAGATTGCCAAGATTGAGAGACCTTGCTTTAGATATTATGACTTTGTGTGTATTTTGTTTGAAAAACTCCTATTGTTCTTCAGCTGTTCTTTAGTTTCCATTGTGCCCTTTGCCCTGTATTGAGACAGGGTCAGATCATCCCTGTCCTTAAGGAAGCATCCTTTGTTTCACTGACTGTTACTACTTTTCTTCTTTTCTACTATCTCAAACTTGCTGGACTGGATTGTTACCAACTTTGTGTTTATAAACATATCTCTTGTCACTTATCTCATTTATGACATCCCATGAAAATGTTCATTCTCATTCTCATGAGTTTAAAAAGCTATTTTTCTATCTGTTCATTCCTTGATACCTAAACACTTTTGATGCTGGAAACTTAATTCATGTGTATGGTTTTTAGACTTCATGATATAGTCTTCTCGGGTAGTTCTGCTTCTTATTAACTGCCAAAATCTGAGCTTTCTTTGCCTCCATTCCTAAAAATTCCTCACTGTTTATCTGCTCTTTTCCATATACAATTACAGGCAGTCATGTGCTTCTTCAAATACCACTTGAATGCTGATGATGCCAAACTTTTCTATCTATATTGGCATCTAAGTTCAGTACTCTATCATTGTTAGCTCTGGAGACATCTCTGAACTATGTTAGTTATAGTAGAAACAGTTTATAACTTGAAATACTTTATGGCAGTGTTCATTTTAATATTCTTCCACTTTTCTAGGAAAATAAAAATTAACTTGACCCCCTACCCCATACTGGGAATTTATCAAGTTTACCTTTTCAAGCTAAGGTTTGCTCTTGCCTCTTTTATTACCAGACTATATTTCTCTATTATGAGTCACTCACTGACCTTTACAATTTGTGGTCTAGTCGAATCAAGGTTATCTTCCCTATTTGACCAAAGTCAGTGACTACTTTGCACCCAACTCATTGGGGCCAAGTGCATTTTTATATTTAGGGATACTCTTAAGCACCTAATTGTATCATCTTATCTTCCTTAGTCTATTTGTGCCTTTAAACAAGCCATTAGCTGCATTGTCCCATGTGCTTGGAATAACCTCTGATCCTTTTTTTTTTCTTAGTGAATTCTAAGGACTTTTCTTCCATTTCTTCCTATAACTGTTAAACTCTTTATTGCTTACTTGAAGGTGACATGATCAGTTTATTCCCATTCAACCTTCAATTTCCAGTACAGAGCCATTTCATTCTGCAGCATGTATGGCTTTATTAACAGTTATGTTTATTATAATTATATGTTACAGTGTATAATGATTCCACACATCAAATTCTCATTTTGTATGAAAAATTATAGTGAGGCATAAATATGATTATACACAGGTCTTACTCTTGAGGAGTTCATGGCCAAGTCAGAAAAGAGGGACAGATAAGTCTACAGTAAAAAGACTTGAGCAGAGTGCTCTTGGGAATGCCAAATACTGTGCTTAGTAGGGACAGGAGAGACTTCACAGAGTCAGCATTTGATCTGGTTCCTAGAGAATGAAGAATAATTTGGTAAGGTTAAAAGAGAAGTCATTCTCAATAGACAGTTCAACATGTACTCAAGTTCAGAGTTATATAAAGGCCATTACTCAAAAATGGTAAGATTGTGGGAAGGAGGTTGCTTGCTTTATAACTGAATATAGGTGAGCCTAGAAAACATTTTTTTTCCAAACCATAGTGGCATAGAGATAAGGAACTAACATTTCTGACACCTACAATGTTTCTGGCATCTTTCTAGGTGCTTTATGTCACCATCTTACTTAATTTTTATCATAACCATGTATGTTAAATTTAGTTATTTCCCATATTAACAAGTAAGGGAAGTGAATCTCAGGTTAAGTGATTTCTGATTCCAAAATAAATGCTTTTTTTTAATAAATACTGCCATCTTAGAATTAACAGACTATTTTTAAAATATACAAATGAGCTAAAATTTCTCAATTTTATTTTTATATATTCACATTTTACATAAAATTCTAAATACTTTATTTTTCTCCTATCACAGACACTATTAGAAGCCCACTAAATGCATCTTAACACATTTTGTCTTTGTTGGATTAAATTAGTTTAGAAGGAATAGAACTTGAGAAGTTGGCTGGGAGTTGTCTACAAGCATCTGATTAGTAGCTATATGTGGCTACTTTTACTACAGAGGATTTTTTTTAAAGAGAGAGTGAGAGAGGAGAGAGAGAGAGAGAGAGAGAGAGAGAGAGAGAATTTTTAATATTTATTTTTTAGTTCTTGGCGGACACAACATCTTTGTTGGTATGTGGTGCTGAGGATCGAACCCGGGCCGCACGCATGCCAGGCGAGCGCGTTACCACTTGAGCCACATCCCCAGCCCCTACTACAGAGGATTTAAGTAAGCTATTCATTTGGAAAAATTCTCACTCTGAAATTGTTTTCATTCAATACTTTAATTAATTCAATATTAATTTAATAAATGTTTTGAAGAAGCCTACCTCAATACTGTTGTAGACATAATTAGAATTAAAATAAATAATTTCTGCCTGCTCTGAACATAGAACTGGAGAATCAAATGTTTTCAAACCTATGGGGCCAGGGTAGAGTAGGGGTAAAAGGTGCTGTAGGAACACAGATGATATCGCTTATAAATGGAATATTAGAGATGGCTTCATGGAGAGAGCAGCAATCAAAGAGAGTCTTAAAGAACAGGGATTATTTTTAGCAGGTAGAAAGGGCATTTCCTGTAGTGAGAACAGCATGCATATCTTAACACAGACTCCTCTAGTAAAGTATCATTGGCTTATGAACAATAGAAATTTATTTCTCATGGTTCTGGAAACTAGAAGTCCAGGATCAGGGTGCCAGTGTGGCCAAGATCTGGTGGCCCTCTTGCAAGTTGCAGGCTTCTGACTTGTAGTAGCTTCACATGGCAGAGAGGGAAAACAAGTTCTCTTAGAACACTTTAACAAGGTCAGTAATCCAGTTCATGAGGGCTCCAATCCTTCCCACTCCCAAAGACCCCACCTCCTAATGTTGTCCCTTGGGAGAGGATAGCGTTTCAACATAAGAATTTTTGGGGGGGAGGCTGGGATTGTGGCTAAGTAGTAGAACACTCGCCTAGCATATGTGAGGCCCTGGGTTCAATCCTCAGCATCACATAAAAATAAATAAATAAAATAAAGGTATTGTATCCAAATACAACTAGAAAATAAATGTTAAAAAAAGAATTTGGGGGGTACACAAACATTCAGTACATAACAATGCACAACTGTAAGGGAGCTAAGAACTTAGGGCATGTTTGAGGAAGTATGAGTTAGTCCAGTGAGGCCCAAAAGTGTATATGAGAATATTGGAGGTCAGCCTAGATGGGGAGATTCCAGGTCAATCATGGTGCATTGAAAGCTTGCCTAAAGAGTTTGGATGTCATTCTATAACCCAAGTGGAGTATTTGAACAGGGGAGTTAGAGGAATGATGTGATCAGAGCTTATAAATGACCTTACTTTAGATGTTTTATAATTGGAAATATCATGAAGTCAAAAATCTTTTGTCAAAATTCCATGGTAATTGGCCCGTTTGTAGTGTAAATATAAAGGCGTCCATTAATTCTGATACCATTTGCCAAGCTTTAATTTGACAGCTTTGAACCTGTGAAATTAAACATGTACTGTAAATAGTGTGCACTTTGATAACTTACAGTTTTGTACCAACTTTATTGGTCCTTGCTCCCAGCCTACTATTCTGTAGATTTGTGCCTCTGAAGTTCTTGTTCTAATTCTAAACTTCTTGCTTTTGTTATCCCCCTTCCCCCCAATAGATACTGCTCTAAAGGTCAGATAGCTTAGATTACAAGGCTTTTGCTGTCACAATGAATGTGTTATGTCTTGGCTGAATTACAGTCTTACAGTCCATGGAATATTCCAAGAATAGCTGCAAGATTTATGACATATACAACATTTTCATGTGTGTCTCTCCTATGACAAAAGAAGAGAGACACTGTTCTTATCTATGGCAAAGTAGTCTTAGGGCTATGGGTTGAACTGAAGTCCTCTACTTAAAGTAGTTGACTTAAACAATTGAGATTTGTATTCAGACACTGTCAACTTAGTTTTATTTCTATAGCTTTTAAGACAGAATAATTAGGAACAGGGCTCCATATGAATTTGAGATAAGAGCTGGGAGAATGAAAATTTGTCCATTTTCATTTGGAAAACTTGTCCAGGGTTCTACATGTGTTGAGCTATCAAAGTCTGTGTAAATGTGTATTCTTATCTAGTTCTTATTCAAAACCTGATTTATAACATAACACATAATGACAATTATAATTGTTATTATTACTGATTATTTTGATTTGAACATATTACTCAGTGTGTGTGTGTGTGTGTGTGTGTGTGTGTGTGTGTGTGTATGTATATGTGTGTACTGTTTTTTGGGCTTAACTGCTCCCTTAAAAGTAAATTCATTCTTTTGATGCATATAAAAAGTTATTTATTGTTTCAGTTTAGTGGAAGGCAAAGACACTTAGGCTAAAATTGAATGTTTTTGTGGTTATTTTCTGACTTTAGAGATAATACTGATGATGTGTTTTACTGAAATTGAATGATTATTCTTTTGTGCAGTGTATTGTAGCTATAGAGACAGGACATTATTTCACAAGGTGTAGGTTGAGAAAGATTTCAAGCTCATTCTTGGGTTACAAAATTATTCTATTCTAAAAAGACATAGGTCTATGGAATGTGAATTATTCCTGGTTAGACAACTTTCTCATGAGAGATTTGTGATTCTTATAAAATCCCTGTTGAGCCCTCCAAACATGAAGAGTGTATTACTATAAACGCAAAGGGCAGGAACTTCCTGAGTTATAAATACATGGCCATATGAAAGGCCCCTGGGCAGGGGCTCCCCTGGTATGTTGAGCCGAAAATACTTCTGGCCTGTTTCTCCTTCTTCCCACTGATGTTGTCTTGGGAATTGGAGGCTTACTCATCAGTTGGAGCAATCTATTTTGTTTCTTTCTCAGTGACCCACCCCATCAGTATAGTGGTACTGGGAACAATCTATTTCTCAGGCATCTTTGTCATTGGTCCCGCCGTATGACTTCATTACCAAAATATTGGGACTGGTAGGAGATTTTCCCCTGCTACTGTTTCTTCTTACCTTTCTTTTTGCTTAATACTATGGAACATATTTTCCTATTGACATCATTCTTTTGTTTGATATTCATTGTAGTATAGTTCAGTTTCCTATTATTATATTTAGTGCTAAAGTGTATAGGTCATGAAATATAGATGCTTGTGTCAGGAATTTACATATTATAAGGAAGATAAGATTTGTATTTACTTTAATATTTGATAAGTGATCTAGAATCTAGACACAGCAAAGATTAATAATTTGGGTTAAAATAGGTCAGGAACTGGGTCATGAGGAACTTGTCCCTGCCCCCTCCACACACACACACACACACACACACACACACACACACACACACACGTTTAAGGCATAGATATGTCTTACTTTAAGAAAATATAAACCAGCATGAAATTTGAATTTAGGAAGCATTCAGTTAATGAAAAATGACTGCTTTTTGAAGAATCAACTCAAGTTTATTGTAGACAATTCCTTTCATCTTTAGAATGTTTGACTCGCCAAAAATATATAAATAGCACTTTTTAAATAAATACTTTAGTAAAAAAGCCGTAACTGATTTTCTTAGAATACTGCCTTATATTTTAATGCTAATTATAACTATCACTCTGCTATTGATCTGAAATGTCCAGAATGTTGAAAAAACTTATTAATAATTCTCATTGGATTCATATATCACTTGAAAATACACAATGAATAAGCACTATTGTTCAAAGTTGAAGCACATATGATACTTATTTGTTCTTCCTGGGACAGCATTAAAATAAGAACATTTTGAAGTATTTTAAATGCATTAGAAATATAGTTTCCATTTTCCCACTGTTCTCATTCCATTCAACCTTTGAGATTCCTTTCATGTAGATTCATCAAAAGTGGTTTTAGGACTACCTGCCTCAAAGCCACCAGGAAAGCTTGTTAGAAAACTAAATTCTGGAGCCCCAATGGACCCACCGAATCAGAATCCTTTGAGTATGGGTCGCAGGAATCTGCATTAATAAGCTTCCTAGATGATTCTGTACTCTAAAGTTGAAGAACCACTAATCTCATGCATAGTTTGAATTATGGTAGCTCTGCAAGCATATCTGGCCCACAGATTTGTTTTGTTTGGCTTTCAGTGTTGGCAGTGTGGTTTTAAATTTGATTTGTTTGCACTCTTTAAGAATTGGAGTTTACACATATAAATCCAAATTTCTGGCTTCTTTGGAAACATCAGAATATTTTTACAGTAATGAGCCCATGTTCTCACATGGTTGGCAGCAATCCAGTATACCTGAATAAGATTTGTCTCATTTGAATGGACCATGTATTTTTGGATTTGCTACAATACACCCCTCTTGCATTTCAGCCAGGGTCAAGAGTTAGTTTACATTTATTTTCCTGCAACTGATCTGCATCACTCAATTTTATTACCTGTTTAGAATCCATATGCATTTGAATTTTTGACTGTGGATCCAGAGGTTTAAAACAGCTAGGAGAAATGTTTGAAAAGCAGTGCGATTGGAGGCTGGAAGTTATACTAGTAAGTTGTACTAGTATAAAGTTAACTAAAAGTTACACTAGTAGAGACAAAAAATGAGTCTCTGAACTAGTGCAGTGGTATTAGGAATGAGAAGAGGAAGTTAGGATTTAGCCTTGGTGATCGTACTGTGGTGAGAACTGGATGGGAGAAGGAAGAATAGGCATGATGGAATGGGGAGAGATGGGAGTAGGTGAGAAGATGGATTTGTTTTCAGGTCTGCAAAATGAAAAAAATTACAAAATTGTTATTAGCAGGAATAGACAGAAAATAGAATATTCTCAACCTTAATCTAACTAGGGCAGAGATACAAACAGAATGCCCAAGTAGGAGTGTACTCCAATCCTTAGAGGATGTGAGAATTTTATCCAAGGGAGTCACAGTTTAGCAAAGGTTGACACATTGCAATAAGATATCATGATGACACAGTGATTTAAAGTAGCCACTTCTTTATTGCACATGGTAACTTTATTTTTCTTTCTCTCTTTACCTCTGCTGCATGTAAACTTTTTGCTTTTGAGTATCCTTTTCTGTGGATACTAGGAGCATCTGTATTCTAAAAATTGTTTGCAAGAATTTTGTTTCTTTTTTTTATATCTTAAATAAATTGTTTCTTGGGGAACATGTTATAAATGGATGTTAGGTTCCCAGGGTAGCTCCCCTTTTCTAGATCCCACTTAATCTACATTGCATACAAGCGGTTTTATTGAAGAAACTGTAGTATGAGTCTGATTTCTGGGAGCAGATATGTGCCATATGGTTTAGGAATAATGAAGGAAGCTCTCTTTTCTTGGTGCAGGACTATGCTTTTAAACTGGTCAGTTTTACCTGTGAATCCCTTATTTCTCTCTTTGTACCCCCTTTCCATATAATAGTGCCCCACTATTCAGTAGACACCTCTTCTTCCGTGACTGTGTCCTCATTTCTAGCCCAAATTACCTACCACTTCCTCCCAAATCTTGATTCCTGTCATACAACTTAACACTTCTAAGTATCAAATGAACTAAATTGTGCTAAAAGCATTTCTGCATGTGGTATATTTATCATTTTTAAAATGATTGTTAAAAAGTTAATTGCTTGGTAAAATATCCATCAGGTAGCACCAGAAAGTGAATGAAGTGAGGCAGCAAAGGAGAATGTTTAGGGGATGTAAGAATAATCATAAACACTTCTCCCCTAGGGATTACTGTCTTGAAACTGTTTGAACTTTTCAAGTCTTGCTTTTATTTACTTAGGAGCTATCTCTCTCAGAGTTTTTCATTTTTTATGGCTGCTTCCAAGAGAGCAGCAAAGAAGCTTCTGGAACTGAGGGTAGGCAGATAGGGCAAAGAAGAGTGGCTCTGTGGGACTTACATGAGTCTGGGATTGCCTGTATGGCATTTTGAGTGAAAGGAATATTCTGTAATGGCTTAATTTAAGCAGTAATTAACAAAATAGTTTATTCTTTCTGTCCCGCTCTCACTGTTTTTGCAGTTCTGGTAATTGAACCCAGTGGCACTCTGCCACTGAGTTACATTCCCAGTGCCTTTGAGGCAGGGTCTTGCTAAGTTGCTGAGGCTGGCCTAAAACTTGAGATCCTTTTGCCTCAGCCTCCTGAGCTGTTGGGATTATAGGAGTGTGCCACTGTACCTAGCAGTGTTTCATATTTCTTCTCCACAAATGGCAATGTGCAGTATGTAAACTTAGACAGTTTGATCATTGAGGAAATGATAATATCAGTAAAAGCCTTGGTTTCTAATACTTTATGAAGTTCCTAACTGTTGAACTGTGTGCTTACCAAAAGGGCAGTTGTCTCTATTTTCATATCTATTTCCATTTATTCCCAGAACTATATCTACCAGCTGTAATTGCTGTTGTAACTATATGATATAATAAAACATCATGTAAATTGATGAGGTATGTGTGTAAGAAGAAAGAGATCAGTTTATGAAAATTCAGTTCTTGCATGAGTTGGTAAAGCAGCTAAAAGATTGCTACTGGGGACTAGGTTTGTGGTTCAGTGGTAGAGCGCTTGCCTAGCATGTGCGAGGCCCTGGGCTCGATCCTCAGCACCACATATAAATTAATAAGTAAAGTAAAGGATTAAAAAAAAAGATTGCTACTCTTTAAGCATAGGTGAGGTAACTGAAAGCCTAGGGAAAAAATAACACCAACCTAGGATTCATATGGTCTTGCAGATATCTCGGGTACTCTCTTCTAAACAAAATGAAATTGCTGATAGTAGACAATGCATTTAAGGATGTGGCTTATGAAAGGAAGATTGCTCTGAATTCTAGCTGATGAGTCTATATTAAACAGCCTTTATTCTACATCAAAAGATCCATAAATGATTGCATATTTCAGTGTTGTAAAGTATTAAAAGTGTTGAATAGCTGGGCATGGTGGCACATGCCTGTGATTCTAAGTGGTTTGGGAGGCTGAGGCAGTTGGGTCACTAGTTCAAAGCCAGCCTCAACAACTTAGTGAGGGCCTAAGCAACTTAGTGAGACCCCGTCTCAAATTAAAAAAATAAAAAGGGCTGGGGATGTAGCTCGGTGGTTAATCATCTCTGGTTCCAATCCCTGGTACCCCCCCCACCTCCCCAAAATGAGTCGAATATAATTTTTCCTTTTAGTAATTCCTCACTCTAACTAACTTTTAGAAATTATCTACCCACTGGACCTTGTCATATCCATATAATACTTTATGGTAAAAGCTCATTTTCCATGCTATGAAATGGAATTTTAGTTAGTATTTACCTTCTTTGCTATTTCTTGGCATAATGAGGGACTAATGTTCCTTTGAAACAAACTTTATTGAATGTTCATAGTAGCCAAACAGATTTTATTTTAACTCTTTATAAATTACTAATCACAAATCATTGCTTTATTACAATATCCTTGCCATTCTGAAGAAACAAAAGTCCAGTGGTTCATTTTCAGAATACAGTATTTAGCTTTAAATGTAAAATGATTTGGGATGTAAGAAAGGCAGATGGATATATATAGAGAGATGTGAAAAATTGTGGTATATATGTGTAATAAGAATTGTAATGCAAAAAAACAATAAAATTTTATCATATTAAAAAAAGAAAGGCCGATGGAGGGGTGAATAGAATGAAAAATTACAAGAAGTTAACACTACAGTGTAAAAATTCACAGATCCCTGACAGACAGGAGGTGAGAAGGAAGTGGCCCCTACCCAACCAAAGGAGAGAGAGAAAAGAACAAAGGAAGGTGGGGACAATGAAAGGTATATATAAATAATCTAATAGGAGACAGTGAAACCCAGGTGATGTGCAGGAAGATTATGCACCCCATAGTCCTTAGCCAATGAGGAATTGGGAGAGAGATCTTGTGCTTTAGGGGATAAAACACTGTTGGTACACAGTCTGTGGGTCCCTGACCACCAGGCACCTGATCTTGAAGACCATCATTAAAACAAAGCCTTGCTTTTTGCTGTTTCTTGTATCTGTTAGTCCATTCTTTGGGCTTGGACAGATGAGTGTTTCTCTCACACCATGCAGATGAAAGCATTTATTGAATATGGAAATTTTATTTTGTGGGAATCATAAAGTAGGGATTGATTCTAATATAGTGACCGTGTCCTTTTTAAAAAAAAATACTATTTAGTTGTAGATGGACACAGTATCTTTTTATTTATTTTTATGTGGTACTGAGGATTGAACCCAGTGCCTCACACTTGTCAGGCAAGTGCTCTATCACTGAGCTACAGCTACAGCCTGTGACTGTGTTCTTCTAATTAAAGAGTTTTTCAAGTACACTTATCCAGGAATATACTTTCCAGAGCATTCATGGTTCCTCTTAGGTAACCTTGAGGGATTCTATATGTTTGCACCTTGACTTTTCCTCTTAGCACTCCTTGTTTTTTTTGATAGGATTTTTGTTTAGGAGGTTGGTAAATCTCATTTATAATTGAATTCTGATAGGGTGATTCTGGAGCCATTCCCATATCACACCAGTTCTTCTCAAATGCAGATGAACTGTCATTCAGAGAGACTACCTAGGCTTTCTTAGATCTGGCTCAGCCTTCAGGGTAGGATGAATGAAGCAGTATGTTTTGTTCATAACTCCAGTCAAAAACATAGCATACTTTGCCACTGACCCTTTATGTAGTAGTCAGGTGGTTAGAATGCGGATGTATAAGCATATGCCACATCAGAGTTTTCATTGCAAATTGCTGCTTCACTTTCCTGTCTACCACATTCTCTCTATAGTGATTCTAGATTTGTATTGATTGCTTTTGATGGACAATGACTTTTCCATTTTTCTTTTGTTTCTTGGCATGGATTAGTGCTCTGGATTCTAAAACCTCATGCTAGTCAATCTTTGGATCACAGGTACCCCCTTAGGAGGAGAGGGAAAATTAGCAACTGGTTAGGTTATTAGTTTTAGAATTTTTTACCAATATAAATATATTGGTGATACAGAATGGTGGCATCCCTATGTATTTCCATGTCAGGTGTATATTTAATCAAATAGGTGAAATATCAGAGTTAGTATATGAAGTAGAGAATGTGTCTCATTTTTCAAAAAAAAAAGTTCTTTTTACTTTTTTCCACTTTCAGAAATAACTTTTAGCTCACAATTGCTTTGTTTATCTAGATGAGATTTTAGATGCAGGAATCTATTCAAATGTCATTGTATTTGCTAGCATTTTCTGTTTCTTCATCTAATCAAAGTAGACTTTATATAGGAAACATGTCTGAAGTCAAAATATAACAAAATGAAAAACCCCAAACTTCTCAGTGGATGATATTCTTGACAAACTGAAGTGATTATCTGGCTAGATATTGAATTCTTAGAATATGGAACTCTGCTGAATAAGCAGGCTTATTACAAAGAGATTGTAAAAAGGTAAACTTGGGTTCAGATCTTAATTTTTCTGTGGTTTTGGCTACATCACATCACTCCTTTGGCTCTCCTTTGTGTTCTGTGTCTGTCATCTTGTCTTTAATCATTATATATTTTTCTTTCCAATTGTGTTTCCTTTGAATTCCTCAAAGCCTACCAATCCTGTCCCTAATGTTATTTTTCAGATGTTTTATTCAGTTTATTGTTGCTTCTTTTGTGGATTTTATTTATAATTTTTCATCCTTTCCTTCTAGAACTCTGCCAGTTTGGTTTCTACTTCCTCCTTTTATCATTTTGTTCTTCAAAAGGTCATTATTTTTATTAAAGTACTAAGTGTGCATAATAATAGTGTATAGAAGGACTTGTAGTAAAAAGTAATAATTCATGCCACACCCTTTTCTGTCCCTAGTGTTGCTCACCAATGGCACCACCACTTTAGCCCTTTTTAATAGTTTTAATTTTTTTCCTGGTAACTTTCTTATCATTTAACAACATGCTTACACTATTTTGTATCCTTTTATCTATTTTAGATATTATCTATTTACTTCCTTCTATGATAGAGAGGATTAAGCTCACATACCACACTTCACCATGACATTCTTATCATCACAATATAGTTATTACTATTTTTAGTTTCTCTAGTCTAAGTGTGTATCTTCTTTGATTTCTTTTTACATAATCACATGTAATTTATTTGCAATTATGAAGAACACTCTGTGAAGTCCACCCAGATTTTGTTTTTTCAAATTTTATGCATGGATTCTCTTCTGGTCCCCTTCTGATCATTTCTGTTTTTCTCTTTTTTTTCTTAAGTTCTTTTTTTTCTTTAATTTTCCACCATGTTGGCAAAAGTTACCAGCAAGCTTAATATTTTATAACCATTTTAACTGTAGCTCTTTTCCATTCCCTTCTTTTGAATTTACCAAGCAGAAAGGAGGAGAGCATGAGTCCCAATTTTCAGTGGTTCCAGATCTTTTCTTGGTATGGGGTATGTGGTATTCAGATGTGCACATGTTTCTATAAGCCATTATTTACATAGGGAACATCCTAATATATATATTTCCAGGTTCATCCATTTGAGAGGAAATGATAAAGAGGACCTGGAGTAATTCAAAGCCTGAAGTTGAGCTTATATACCTTTTTACCTAATTTTCTCCCCCAATCATTTATCTTGACAGCAAATCTTCTTCAGTTTTTGTTTTTTGCTTTTGGGGTTTTTTGGTACCAGGGATTGAACCTAGGGATGCTTTACTAGTGAGCTACATTCCCAGCCCTTTTATGTTTTTATTTTGAGATGAGGTCTCCCTAAATTGCTGAGGCTGGCCATGAATTGTGATCCTTCTGCCTCAGCCTCCCAAGTTACTAGGACTACAGGTACATGCCACCATGCCCAGATTCTTCCTCAGTTTTTATAATCAATGGTCTTTGTAGCAGTGTCAAGATAAAAAGTCCTGCCTTGACTGTGTGTGGGGGGGTATTTTATTTTAAAAACCCTATTTTTATAGCAATTTTAGGTTCATAGCAAAACTGAGAGTTTGCATATACCACTGATTTTTTTTAACTGTCTTCATAGTCTTGCCTTTTCTAGAATGTCTCACAGTTGGAATCATTCAGTATGCAGCCTTTTCAGATTGGTTCCATTCATTTAGTAATGTGCTTCTAAGATTTCTCCGTGTCTTTTTTCTTTTTTTGTATTAACTTATTTATTTTAATTAGGTATATATGGCAGCAGAATTAATGTTGATTCATTGTACACAGTTGCAGCACAACTTTTCATTTCTCTGGTTGCACATGATGTAGTGTCATACCATATGTGCAGTCATAGATGTAAGTAGGATAATAATGTCCATCTCATTCCACCATCTTTCCTGCCCCCTTTCCCACACCCCTTCCCCCCTTTGTTCAATCAAAGTTCCTCCATTTTTCCCATGCCCCCCCCCCCTTTATGGATCAGCATTCACTTATCAGAGAGATCCCCATGTCTTTTGTGACTTGAAAGCTCATTTCTTCTTTATGTATCAAATAGAATATACAATAACAAGAGCCTAAAGTAAATTATGAACTTTGGATGACAATGATGTGTCAATATTGGCTCCTAGATTTTAACAAATGTAGCACTGTGGTGTGGGGTTGATAGTGGTGATGGCTCATAATATTCCATTGTCTGGGTGTACCATAGTTTGTTTATCCATTCACTGCAGAGGTCCTACTCGAGGATATCTTGGTTTCATCCAACTAATTGGGGTAAATGAGTGCAATTGCTGGATCATATAGTATGAGTATGTTTGGTTTTAAAAGAAACTTCCAAAATGTCTCCCAGAGTGGCTTTTATTGACTTTTGCATAGGTTGTTCCTACCGCCCCCTCTTTTTGTTCTAATTAACCTGTACTCTTTTGTTAAGATTTCAGTTTAGTTATTTCTCATTACTTCATTGTTTTAGTAATTTCCTCCCATCACATGCTTTCATAGCATGTGGATCTTTCCTTCATACCACTATTATAAGTTTGTGTGTATAATTACTTAATGCATTTCTTCCCTATTAGTTTGTAAGCTCTGTGAATGCATGGATCATGTCTCATTTTTTTTGCTCTCCATTTAATCTCTAATACTCATCATAGCATCTGACATTTTAGCAAGTATTTATGAAATGTGTATTAAGTGGGTGAATGAGTCAATCAATAAATTGGATTGATGCTATCTTTTCCATGGCGATTGATAATGAGGTTTTGATTCAGAAACTTTATTTTGCTTAAAGAATTCTACCTAGAAGACAGCCGACCAGCTAGGTAAAATCACTTGAAACTGTATTTCTCTAGATTCCATCTTCTGTATGTGTCGCTCTCTGTATATTCCCATGTGTATACCCATGTGTATATTTAAGTACTCAAAATAGCATGTTTTCAAGGGAATTAATTTGTGATGGCTATTCAGCTAGCAAAGAAAATATTGTTTTTGATAAGTGTGTTTATTACACAAGGGATTTTCCTGATTTCTGTTAAGTATCATGAATGGTTAAATAGTGAATCAGAAAGTTCTGTATCTTTTTGAAAGTCACTATGCTAAAACTTGACTTGTATTCTTGTTAGGATAAATACATATTACTCATAAAAATGCAAATATAATTTAAATCATAATGAAGACTTGCAAGTAGTTTACTTTTTATAATAATTTGATTACCCTTCAACATGTAGCAAAAGAATTTATGGAGCACAGTGTTTGTTCAAGACATTTATTTTTGTGCAACACAGGAGCCCTGCAATTGACAATGAACTTTAGAACAAAAATTTTCAGCTCATGGTGGCATTTCTGTATCCTCCTCCCTTCTGCTAGTGATGGTCTAAAATTTGGGGGCCATCAGAGGTGAGGCAAAGAACCTCACCCCCCCACTGGCACCAGGGCTAAATTTGGGGGCCAACAGAGGTGAGGCAAGAACCTCACCCCCTAACTGGTGCATAGGCCTATCCACAAGTATGGCTGTATGCTGGACCGGTAGTCAGTGATGGGTATGATCCAATTGCAGTGGTATCAACCTAAGACAGGAGGCTGACGCCTAGAGGTCAGTTTTTCCCATGACGGGTAAGAACCATATGTTGAATTGGACAACCTACCAGGCATGGTCCTTAAGCCACATTGCTTGTTGTTTAATTAATCAGAAGGGGGGAGATGCTGAGAGCCATTGCCAAGTAGGAATGACGCATCGAAATTTCCTTGCCAGCGTACCCCATGTTGCTTAGAGGAAGGACTCTTGGAAATGGACATTTGAAGTGACATTGCATGTATGTTTGAGAAAGGTGACCCTGCTCAAGGACCAGGGTGGATCCGGGTTTAAGGAGGATCCTACTGGATTAGGGCGGATCAGGTTTTAGGGAGTATCCTGCTCCTTGGGTTTAGGGCGTTCCTGGTTTAGAACAATCTGGGTTTAGGGCAGTTCCAGGTTTAAGGTTATTCCTGCTGGGAATAGGGCGTATCCTGCTGCCTGAGTTCCTGTTGAGTTATCCTGGAATTCAGAAAGTATTTGGGATTCAAAGCCTGGTGGAGTACGTGAATTTTGTGGGCAGAACTTGGATTTCCCCAGAACGTGTTTGTAGAGGGCCGGTGTGAGTTCGGGAATAAAGAATTGCTGTTTGAATCTACAAAGCTGTGAGTGGCTCGTGATCTTGTGCCCAGCCAGACTGCGGCATTATGGCAACAGTTATTGACTAATGATTCAAACTATTAATGGAGTCAAATCTAGTTGAAAGTGACATTCTCGGGACAATTATTACAATACTTAACTCTTTATGGCTGGATTATATATGCTTCCACATGGAAATATTGATAAAATAGTGAAGATTTATCTTCTGTCATCATTGGAGATAAGAAGTTATAGTTAAGAGGAAGTGGGGCACATACAAGATGAAATGTGATGTTTTGCCTCATCGTGTTTTTTTTTTTTCCTTTTTTAAGCTTTAATGATCTAGAGTATTTGGCAAGAAATTTCACATATAATTAAGAATGAGTCTTCATGTTTGATTATTGATGAAAAATGATTTGAGGGAGTGACTACTACCCAGATATATTTAAAAATAGCCCAAAGTAGGACAGTTACGATAAAAAATATTTTCTTAATATAATAGCCTGAGAATGATTCCTCCATTGTCTTCCTTGCTTTTGTTTAATCTTTTTTTGTGTGTCTATGATATCACTGAAAAACAAAAGACACAATCTAAACCCTTTTTATGTACTTTGAGTACATCTCTTCTATAATGTGTCAGATATTGAACCCAGAGACACTGTACCACTGAGCTCCTTCCACAGCCCTTTTTATTTTTTGAGATAATTTCGCCAAGTTATTGAGACTGTGATTCTTCAGCCTTCAGCCTCCAGAGTCACTGGGATTACAGAAGCTACCACACCCACCTATAGTGGTAATCATAGTTTACTATTTTTGGAAGAGAATAAGTGATTTGAATATGTATATTTTAGTATATTAAAGAATAAATTCAAAACTAATATTTTATTTTCACACTATAGAGATAAGTTGGTTTCTGGAATATAGTCTTTATTTAAACAGCTTTATTGAAGAAATTATTGGAATATAATACACTGCAAATATTTAATGTGTCTAATTTGCACATCTGCAAAACCATCTCCATAATCAAGGTAATAAACGTATCCATCACCCAAAAAGAGGTCATGCCTCTTGGTAAGCCCACTATTCTCTCTCTTGTCTCTTCCTTTTTTTAAAAAAAAAAAATCCTTTTAAATATATTGAGAATCAGTTTGCATTTTCATCCGTTTTCTGGAAGAGTTTCTCTGAAATCCATGTTTAATAGAATATAACAGTGAAGCTAGAGTTTGAGTCTTCTCTACTTTTTTTCTTATCAGTTATTATGCATCTTGGTTTTGTTGATTTTTCAAAATCCTCATCTTCACTCTTCTGCATACATGGGTTTCTTTTTCTATTTGCTTAAGGCTGTAGCTAAAGGTTGTTGATTTGAGAACCTTCTTATTTTATAATATAGGTATTCATTGCCTTAAACTTATCCCTTTATTAGTGTTTTTGTGGTATCCCACAAATTTTGATATGTTTAGATTTGATTTTCCTTTTAGTTCAGAATACTTTCTAATTTCTCTTTTGATTTCTTCTTTTACCCAACATTCATTTGGAAATGTATTACATATTTTCCTAACATTTGTTGGTTTTCCAGAAATCTTTTGTCTTTGATTTCTAATGTAATTCTGCTGTGGTTAGAGAACAGACTTTGTATGACTGAATTATTTTAAATATATTGAGTTTTTTGTGGTAAATGTACCTTGAGCACTTGAGAAGACTGTGAATTCTTTGGTTGTTGGCTTGAGTGTTGTTCAAGTACTCCATATTCCTGATGATTTTATCTTCTTCTTCTATCAATTACTGAGAGAGGGGCATTGGAATCTGAGTATAATTGTGGATTTGTTTGCTTCTCCTTGCATTTCTATCAGTTTCTGCTTCATGCATTTTGAAGTTCAGTCAATTATAGACATAAACATTTTGTGTTGTGAGTATATCCTTTTGATTAATTGATCATTTTATCATTATGAAATAACATTTTTAAATCTCTGATAATATTTTTTGCTGTGAAATATACCTTGCCTGCTATTAATACAGCCATTCTAACTTTTTGACTAGTGTTCATATGGCTTATCTTCTATTCTTTTATATAACATGTTCTCTTTTCTTCCCTTAGACTGCTTTTTAATTCTTTTTTTTTTTTTTTTTTGGTACCAGGGATTGAGCACTAGGCCACTAAGCCACATCCCCAGCCCTATTTTGTATTTTATTTAGAAATAGGGTCTCACTGAGTTGCTTAGCACCTCACTAAATTTCTGAGGCTGGCCTTGAACTCCCCTGATATTCCTGCCTCAGTCTCCTGAGCAACTGGGATTATAGACTGAGCCAGTGTGCCCCACAGCAATTTTTTTTTTGTAGTGCTGAGGATTGAACCCAGAACTTTGTGCATGCTAGGCACTCTACCAACTGAGCTATTTCCCCAGCCCCCTTAGACTGCTTTTAATATTTTCTCTGTATCACTGTTTTTCAGTAATTGAAGACTTGCCTTAGTGTAGTTTTCTTCATGTTTCTTGAACTGCAGGGTTGTTGAGCTTTTTGGATCAGTAGGTTTTTAGTTGTTGTTGTTGTTTTAATCAGTTAAATTTTTGGCCACTAAATCTTTAAGTATTTGTCATCTCTTACTCTCATCTCCCTTCGGATTTCAACTACACATATGTTTTGGATACTTGGAATCCCCCCCTCCCTCCATATATCTCTGATCCTTTTTTGTCTGTTTTTTAAAATTCATTTTGGAGAGTTTATGTTTCATATGTTTCATATTTTGGAGAGTTTATGTTTCATATGTACTGATATTTCTATCTATAATATCTAATTTGTCATTAAGCCTATCCAGTGAATTTTTCTGCTGAGACATTGAGTAGAGTTTCTTCTCTAGAAGCTCAATTTGGGTCTTTTTTATATCTTCTACATTGTTGCTAACTTTTTTTTTATCATGTAGAATAGAGTAAAAATAAGCTTTAATGTTCTGGTCTGCTAATTTTAACATCTGGGACCATTTTGATTGATCACTTTTCTTTTTTGCTTTATTATGAGTTATATATTTGTGCTTTTTTTGTGTGTCTGCTAATTTGTGATTGAATGCCAGATTTTGTGATAAACATTTTACCTTGTTGGATACTAGATATTTTCATATTCCTATAATTATTTTAGAACTTTTCTGGGATGTAGTTAAATTACTTGGAAACAGATCCATCCTTTTGGGTCTTGTTTTTATTCATTTGGCAAGGCCAGAGCAAGGTTTAGTCTAGGGCTAATTTTTCCCTACTAAGTAAGGTAACAGCCTTCTGAGAGCTCTATCCAGTGGCACATTCATTTTGAGGTTTTCCAGTCTGGCTGATAGAAACAGGTTTTATTCCTGGCTCCTTGTGCCAGATAGTTTTCTTCTTCTTCAGTCTCTTGGATGGTTCTTTCCCTATCATCAGTACCATTTGGTAATCAACTGAATATTCAAGGTGGATCCTCTGCAAATCTCCTGATTTTTTTCTCTGTGTGGCTATCTCTCCCTTCTGGCACTTTGTGTTCTGAGTTCTAGCAGCCTGACCTACATGGATTCTTAATTCCTCAAAAAGAGTGTTCACAGAGCTCTTCCTGGGTTCCTTATCCTGAGGCATGGCCTGGAATCTCTCAAGGCAACATGGGGCCCTGGGGATGTATTTCAATGGTAGAGTGCTTGTTTAGATGCATGGGGCTCTGGGTTTGATCCCCAGTATCATACACACAAAAAAATGGGTTGGGGGAGGAGTGACCTGGGTAGGTTCAGGGGATCATAGGGCTAACCTCATTTGTTACTGCCCCCCCCAAACCCTATACTAGGGACTGAACCCAGGAGTGCTTAATTATTGAGCCACATCCCTAGCCCCTTTTATTATTTAGAGACAGGGTCTCCAGAAGTTGCTGATGGCCTAAGTTGCTGAGGCTGGCTTTGAACCTGAGATCCTCCTGCCTCAGCCTCCTGAGCCACTGGAATTACAGGTGTGGCACCACTAAGTGAAACTCTCATTTGTTTTACTTTTCTGTTGGTTTTGGAACATATGGTAAAACAGGTCGAAATTGAAGTTTTAGGCACTCTTTGTCTTTTTTTTTTAAAGCCAGTTTGACTTAGCTAATTAATGTGATTGGGATTTTTTTTCCCACTACTGCCTGGGACACCTGGTCAGTCTTGGATGAAAATTAGCCAAGCAATTTCAACTTTCTTGCTTAGATTCCAGGTATAATCTCTTTGATTTAGGTTGGAATTGTCTACTCAACAATTATTGTAACTTCAATCTGGCAGTCTTCCTATAATTTGATCAGTTGTTATTTGCCAATTCTTTCGTTTACTGAAATTGATTCATTCATAAAAAATATATATATATATATATAGCTTCTCCCACTTCCCAGTTTTTTTTTCCCTGTTTTCCCAGCTTTGGTAAAAATTCCATCCTTCTGGGTTTACATACCAAAGTCTTTAGCTCAAACACATCATTTAAAAAAAAAAATTAGAAATATAGTAGTCCCTTCTTATCCATTGGGGATGTATTCCAAGACACAAATAATAACTGAAACCTATTTCTACTATTTTTATCCTAACATACATTTGGCAAAGTTTAAAAAGTAAGTATAGTAAAAGATTAACAATAATTACTAGTAAAATAGAAAAATTATAACAATATACTGTGGTAAGTGTTATGTGAATATGCCTTCTGTTTCTTGAAAGGGTCAAGACAATGTAAATAACTAGTTTTTGCTGGTAACTGAAACTGGAGTCAAATGGCAGATAATGGGGACTATTGTCTAGCACAGAAAGCGAATTTTAATGCTAACAGTAACATTACAGTTTATGCTCTCTAGTAAGCAGGTTTTGCCTCATCGCACAATATTTAAAATATGTTTATCCTTGATTATTGTAAAAACTCATATAAAACCTTGTTATAATGCTTACAATACAGAGTATAGTTTAAGGATTATTTTATTAGTTTAACTTTGTGTATTATTTAAGCTAAAACATTATCATTGTTCATGCTGGCAAGGAAATAAAAAGGCAGAAGAAAATCTAAATCATTGTTCAATAAGAACAAACATTGCATTCATGCTGGATGGTCACGTCAACATGGATTATGGCGAAAAACTCTTCAATTTGACAGATCTTATTATGATAAATGTACTTCTAGAAGGCTTACAGTAAACTACTAGGTTATAAATGAATATTTCTGAAGTAATCCTGTCTTATTTGTTTTCACTTCCAGTTATCCCCCCTCACCTGAAACTCTCTCCTAAAATGACTTAATTAAAACACATGGGATGTAGGGATTAGGAACCTTTTTAGTAGCATATTATACACATGACTTCATTTTATCCTGGGTTTCCCCTTCTGATTCCAGTTAGCTAGACAATTGTCTGTACTTCTACTTTCTTGCTGGAATTTGAGGGAAGCTTCTGTTTAATAAAGTTAGGTCTAAGAGAATGAATTCTTCATTATTGGCATTCTCTAAAGTTTCTGTTGAAATTCTGAAGTCCTTTAGGGATTAAGTTAACATGCTTATTTTATATGATGCTGGAACTGAATTTTGGTGGATGAAAGCAAAAAACCAGGAAGGTTACTATTATTATTATTATTTTTGGTACCAGGGATTGAACTCAGGGGCACTCAATCACTGAGCCACATCCCCAGCCCTATTTTGTATTTTATTTAGAGACAGGGTCTCACAAGTTGCTTAGTGCCTTGCTTTTGCTGAGTCTGGCTTTGAACTCTTGTTTCTCCTGTGTCATCCTCCTGAGTCTCGGGTATTACAGGCATGTATTACCATGCCTGGCCCAGAAAGGTTCCTTTTTTTAATGTTTTGTTTTAGATATCGATGAACCTTTTAAAATTTCATTCATTTATTTATATATGGTGCTGAGAATTGAACCCAGTGCTTTGCCACTGAGCCACAACCCCAGCCCCCAGAAAGGGTTTTAATCTTTGTTTTAAGATTTATTGTATATGAATGGAAGACCTAATTTTCTTGTCATGTAATTGAAATAAAAGGCATAAATGTTTTAATGCAAATTCAGAAAAAAATCATCTTACAGAGATCATTAGTATTTATTTCATGACATTTTCCTTCTATATTTTTTTTCACCCAAATACCATGGAAAACTCTTCTCAGGTATGCTTATGAGGGTGCATTTGTTGCTTACTGACTATTTTGTATTTTGTAGTCTGCTAGTGAAGTGCTGACTAATGAATGCCTTGCAAAGGTCTGTGTCAGAAAATAAATTCAACAGCTTTATATACAAGCTAAGTTACAGGAGTTAAGTTCATAGGAAGTGATCTGGGAGGCATGTGACCTTTGAGCTCTATAGCTCTTGCTTAAATTCTGAAAGTAAATTATGTAAATGATCTAAGATGTCTGGTTATAAACTTTCATTGTTTTTCAACTAAGGAACTATGAATATGCTGAAGTGCTTCCACCTGTACTATGATGGGTCACACCATACAATAGCACTGTGTTTGCTGCTTTGACTGGCACAGTTATGTTGCGTATAAGTCAGGGAACATTATATAAAATGGTTTTGTTTAACCTCTGTGTGCCTCGGTTTGCTAATCAAAAATACAGGAATAAGAATAATACCTATATTATAGATTTGTTGTGGGGTTTAATTAAAGCACTGAGAACAGTGCCTGGGACATAGTTGGTGTTATAGTATTGATAGTTTTGTCTTTAGATCTAGCTTTTTTATTTCTTTTTTTTCAATTTTAGTATACAAATTATAAATTAATACCATTCTCCGATTGGTATTCCCTTCTATAATTTGGCAGTTAAAGAGATTATCATCATTCATTCATTTATTCACTAATTCCCTTTCTGCTTCCCTCCCTCTCCCTTCTGTCTCTTCCCTTCCTTCTTTTTCCTTCCTCCCTTCCTCCTCTATATTTATTTGACATGCTCCTTTCTAGCTGCAGCAGTATATGCCAACTAGGCAGGCTCTTAATGCCCCCAAATTGGTTTATTTGGGCTACACTTAAGACAAGTGACTGTATAGAAGTTTGCATTTCACTTCTGTGGGCTTTGAGCTAATGGGTCTTAGCCTGATATGAACAAGTAAATAGCATAGGGCTGATCAATGTACAGAGGCCATCTTTGCCTAATTTATGTAACATATCCCAAACTATATGAGATCCAGGCTCTACCTCAAGAAATTCATACTCTGTAGTGGAAAATTATATACTATGATAAATACTGTAATTAAGGTTTGAAATAGGACCGTGGGAGTAATAAAAAAAATACCAATTTTGTGGCATTTCCAGGTTCTTTAAAGCATACTGTAATCAGTAAAGCAGTCTGTGCTGCTGACTCTTGGTGACTTCAGAATTTTAAACCTGTCACCCCTTTGATGTTTGTGAGTTACATGTTCATGTTTAGATACTACCTTGGTTTGGATCTACATATGGTCTCATTTCTGCATTTTTTTTTTGTGAAACAAAATGCTTGTCTTAGCACATTCTATTATGGTATTAATAAAGAGGAAGAGGTCATTAAATGCTTACTATTTAAAGCTCAGCTAGGCTGGTTGCTTATGTATAGTTTGTGAAATTTGAGGTATTCTGAGTTCAATTGCTATCTAAAAATGAAGAGACTTTTCACTTGGTGGATCAAATTTGTTCTTAAGCTCTTGAACAAATTCAATGTAAGTGCTATAGAGGCAGTGCTTATGAAGGGATTTGGATCCCAGGACAATTTCTTTTAACAGAAGGGGTAAATTGCCCCGTTTCCCAGTTAAGACACCCAAGGAGGTTAATTTAGAGAGTTGTCTTCCTCTGTGTTATTCTTTGAACTCTTAAGCTGAAGTAAGTGGTTTCTCCTGTCCTCCAGCCTTGCCTACAAAAAAGAAAAATCAAGCTTTTTTAATACCCTGAGTCAGAATGTATATTTTCTACAGAAAATGTTTCAAAGGAGGACAGAGTTAGAATACTGCTTACTTGGGGTGTGGATCTGAAGTATTATAGGTTAAAAAAAATTTTCAAAAGCTGATTTGGGAATTTGGTTGTCATTGAGAACTTTGGATATGTAGGAAAATGTAGTGATAGAACTAAGTTCACAAGCTGAATCTGGGCTATTTGTTAAGAACTTATTTAGTATTAATTCTAGTTTTTATACCATATTTCACTTTGTTTAGAATAAGAGCACCATTATTAGCAAATAGGATGGTACTTGAAGAGAAGTCAATTTAGGAATTTTGTAAAAATCTTGGCTATCAAGCTGGTACTGGTACATTAATTTGGGGCTAGAGTTCCTGACAACAGAGTCAGAAAAATTCTATAAATGTTTAAGCACATCTATATTTGTATTTCAGTGATCTACTGATGATAAATCATTCTGTCAGTTGCATAGTAACTTTTAAGTTCAACCTTCCTAATCCCTAATTTGCCAAAGTGTTATAAAACCAAACTACTCAGCAGTGAGGAAAATAGAAACTTTGACAGACACTATTATAATAAATTTAGACCTTCTCAAATTTATTCTGCAGAACTCAGACTTTCTGTTTCATCAAAGAGAATTTCTCATAAAAACTGAGTGTTATTAGCAACATTAATATGGCTGAAGTATTATGTGCAGAGATGTACTCTATATTTTTTTGGTTTCAGGAGTTTATGAAAGGGCTTGATTTTGCTGGTCAGAAGCCTTTGTTGCCATCAGCAAAGTCCAAGAATTGTAAAAGAGGTTAATTGCCTCTTTATTTTCTTCTGACTTTATGCAAACTCTGATCTATATATTGATGTATAAGACTGGTGTTTTAAAATCTAGGTGAAAAGAAAAAAAAGTATGTTTTCTATCTCAAAATCTACAGACCAAGATATTTTGGTGATTCATTCTCTCTCTCTCTCTCTCTCTCTCTCTCTCTCTCTCTCTCTCTCTCTCTCTCTCTCTCTGTATATGTGTGTGTGTGTGTGTGTGTGTGTGTGTGTGTGTGTGTATATATATGAAGAAAATTTGAATTGTTTGCTTTGACCTGCACAGGTGTAAGGGTCATTGTGTTAGTTCTTTGGCAGGTACAGGGACCAGCTCATTTTTTTCTTATATTGTAACTGATAGTGATTATATACTACACATGATGCTTCAAGAACAAGTATACTTACTGATTTTTATTTGCAGTTCTTATTTATCTTCAGTTATTCAATAACTTAAAGGGTTCATTGTAACAATAACAACAACACAGAATTAATGTAGAAGAAATTGAGGTCTATCCAAATAAACATTAATATAATTGTTACTTTGCCTAAAATCATAAAAAAGTCAGAAAATTAGAACTACCTGTTAATTCATGATGATACAAGTCATAAAATACAGTGGCATGAATGACTTTTTTTTTTTTTTTGATACTAGGGATTGAACCCAGGCCTGCTTAACCACTGAGCCACATCCTCAGCCGTTTTTATTTTTTTATTTTGAGACAGGGTCTCACTAAGTTGCTTAGAGCCTTGTTAGTTCCTGAGGCTGGCATTGAACTTGCAATCTTCCTGTCTCAGTCTCCTGACCTACTGGGATTATGGGCATGTGCCACCGTGTTAGCTATGACATTTTTTTTTTCTGTAACATGTTTTCTGTTTACTTATTGACAGAGTTTCTGTTCCTATCCTGGGAAAGAATCCCTTAACCAAATTAAAACCAAGTTTTTTTTGTTTTTGTTTTTAATTAAGGAATAGTATGGGACAGAAGCTTTTAGTATAGTTGTTACTTCTCAGGATTTTTCCCAAAGTGGGAAAAGTGAATTTTGCATAATTTAATAATTTATTGTTAATACTATATTCTCTCTCAAACCCTTTGTAAAGTTTTCTGAAAATAATCATTTTACCTATTATATATTTGTATTTTGCTTAAGTTTTAATGTTTTAAATATTTTTTAGAATATTTAGTTATTTTTAAGTTCTTCCTATATAAGTCCATATAGGCTGTTTTTATTTTCCATGGATAGAAGACTGCATACTTTAAGTTTGGAAACCATTTTTCAGAGTTGTACCTTTGGAAACATGTTTTTCCAAGAGCTGAACAATTGCTATACAAATGAACTTTTAGACATGACTCATACCTGAATTGAGGATTGTTTGCAAATTCAGGAATAACAGTTAAAAGTACTGATATTGAAATTAACTTAAATTGTTGGTTGACTTTTGTGTATTTTTTCCCTACAAAAAGTATGTTATAATAATACCTTATTTACAACTCAGGTATAATTTTCAGTTTTAGGTGATTTAGGCTCTTGAATTTTTAAAGGAGTGAATCATTTTGTTTTGTCAGATTAATTTTGCAGCTACATCAGAAAACTAAATGATGTGGTTATTTATAAAAGCTACTTGAAGTACATACATGGCAAGTCATTGTGAGGTGAAGTATCTCCAGAGTGATAATCATAGCCATTTAGAGGTTATTTGTGTGTTGTGAAGATAGTAATCACAACAACAGATATTTAAATTACTCTATTTAATACAAACAACAATCACATGTCTGGTACATTGCTTCAATAACAAGTGTAATTTTAAACAAAATTACATATACTGTCTTCTGTGTTCCTATTACTACCATCAGTCTGAGCTCTTATCATCTCATAACTGGATCTCTCCCTTTTTCGCTCTGTCTCCCTCCTCCCCCCACAGCCCCATTCCATCAAGCATCACAGATTTGAGTTCTTACTATAAAAAACCCCGAGGAGACTGGGGACTAAGAGAGATCCAGTCCTTACTACACTGAGTTTACAGTACAGCAGGAAAGGCCCATATAGATAGGTAAATATAATTTGATAATTGGAATGTGTTGCAAAGGGAGAGTTCAGGAACTATGGGAGTCTATAATAGCTCAAATGTAAAATTTGCTGAGAGTAGGAAGGATGAATAGCAGATGGACAGATAAAGAAGAGAGGAGGGTGGGAGTGGTGGGTAGGTCACACATAGCAGGGCAAAGAGCACATAGTATGGCCAAGATTGAAAAAGAGCTTGAATTCTAGCCAGATATGTCCTGATAAAGACTCTTACACATAGATTTCTGAATGTAGATAGAGGTTATAGAGTTCTGGTGTAGTCAGACCTAAATGCTAATTTCAAATTATTATCTTTGTGACTTAAAGCAAATGACTTAATGACTGTAAATCTTGGTTTTTCTAAGGCAAAGCACAGGATAGTACATTCCTCTTTCTCCCCATATTTTTTATTGGTGCATTATAATTATACATAATTATGGGATCTATTATTACATATTTGAATACACATGATATAACAATATAATTCAGCCAGTATTCCTTACCAGTATTCTCTCTTTCCCTCCCCAGGGTGGCATATTCCTATACATAGCATTATTGTGAGGATTTAAATGAGGCAATACATGTAAAGCTCTTAGCATAATACCTTGCACATAGTAGATGCTCAGTAAATGGTAGCTATTGTTTAGAACAAATTTACTGATTTCTTGGAGCCTTCTCTTAGACCTTTGATTCTTCCTCTGATAAGTCCTGAACATTAGAGGTCCACAACCCTTTCCTGAAATTCTAAGTTCTGAAAATTCTGAAAACAGACTTTTAGAGTTTGGCCACTAACCCTAACCTACTTGAGGATATTTATAGTTTTTATACATCCTTTTTGATGGAAAATTCATGTTTTACTGCTTAACTTGAATGCATTTGTGGCAGGTGCTACCCCAGATCTCATTGAGTGTGTTTTGTGATATATGCTACACATACCATAGTCCTTTCTCAACTATGAAACATTCTGAATTCTAAAACACATCTGGCTTTAAGAGTTTCAGGGAAACATTGTGGTCCTGTGCTACCCAAAGTCAGCTTTCTAAAATGACACTTTCTTCGTGTCTTTCTGTGAATCCCAAAGTCCTAAGGACCCTCAGTAGTTGTCAAATTTAGTCTAGACTTCTCCTCCTAGGTGTCAAGACTGTCTGTAATCTGACTCCACCAATATATATTCAAAATATATCCCCCTCTCTTCTTCTCTGAAACAAAATATTAATGTCATTCTTTTTGTGTTTGACATCTTCTCTTCTTTCCCTCTATTTCTGCCCAACAGTTAAAAGTACAGTTCTTATAGTTTCTCAGTGAAGCTAGATTTATCTGTTTCTTCTCTGAATTCTTATTGTACTTATATGAATTTATTCACCAAGTATTTGAATAGGTATTATGTGCCAGCTGTTGGTCTAATTATCAGAGAACAGAAAGTGAATAAGACAGTTAAGGCCTCTGTTGTGAGGGAACTTGTTTTCTACAACTCAGAACCCAAACAAGTGAATAATGAACAAGGTTATTTCATATAGTGGTTAATGCTTTCACATGAGAAGACAGGACAATGTGATAGTGCCAAGGGAGAGAGAGAAGTGACATACCTTAGAACCTCATAATTTAGCATTCATTTAATTATCTATTTATTTTTATATGGTTAGTTTTCACTCCCTGGTTATGTTGTAAAAGCTTTAAAGGAAGAATTGTACCTTACACTTCTATATGCCATAAAGTGTTAGCTGGTATTTGATTAATGTTTGGTTGATTCATTTGTCTTTTTGTTCAAACAGAGAAGGTAGAAATTTATTTATTAAATATTAAGCCCCATTTGTCTAAGAGTATCTTGTTATGTACTGGGTACTATGCCAGGTTTATAAATATGTGTATTTGTGTAAAACTAACTTTCTCCATTTTATTTCATTTTTTCAATTCATAGACTTAAGAAGAACTTTCATGTCCAAACATTCTTCCCCCTTTGCAATGGTTTAGTAAAAAACATACAAACACTATTTGTATACCTTTAGAAGAAGCTAAAAAATCTGGATGATTCCTGCAATTGGTTGTATTTAATTCAGGTACTGAGCAATTTCCTCTAATTCATTAGTGTGAACTTTTTAAAAGACCTAAGTGGCATACATTTCCTGAACTATTTACCCATAGTCCTGGAGTTGATCATTCTTCTTAAGCAGAAGAGATTGCTGGATTTCCTTATCATAGTCACCCCTCTTGAAGTTCAATATTGAAATTTATATAAGACAAGGCAGTTTATTTAAGATTGAGCATATCTTGTTTTGACGGATTAACAAAATTAATCCAGTGACTTAACAGCTTATTGCTTCATGAAGAAAACTGAAGCCCTGTACTGTGATGTCATATTTGATCCTTGAACATAAATATTTTGTTTTTTATAAGATGCAAGAGCATGCTGGGAGGAAAAATCCCCAAAGGATTTTTTGTGTGTCATTACAGTGGTGAAAGTAATTTTGATTTGTATTAGTAAAGAACTCTGTTGGGTTAATTTTTAGGCTTCTGATTTGACAGTGCTTCTGAGATGATGTGCTTATGGTTGCAAAAATATAGAAGTATTGCTCTACTAAAATGATGAAATGGATAGTTTGAGATGTTAAAAATAACAAACTAAGGTGGAGAATTGGATTGGGGCTTAATTAATGTCTGTGACTTCATCTTCTCACCTACTAGGCAAAATACTTCAGGGATAGGGCCATATCTTTAAATTCCCAGTGCCTAGCACACTGCTGATTGATCTGACATCTATTTGTAATTGCTAATGGTCATAGAGGACAGTAGTGCCTGAGATGATATATGGGTATCTGAAAATGACCCTTATTGTCAGAAAGTAGATGAAAGAGTGTTTTGGGATAATTTTAAATACAGGCAGTAAATATTTCAATGATTGTGAAAGCTAAAATTTGTTTTCCTCTAGTCATTCTTAGAACCAAACCTCTACATTGAACTTGCTTCTAAAAATCACATGATAGATATCTTTCTTGGTGAAAGATACAACCGAGCAGTGCTAAACTAATGCATAGTTCTTTATAATAAAATATTTGAATGCCTACACAGGATGTTCAGCTTGGTTACCAGGTGGTTGAATGGCTTTGGATTGTCTTGATTGCTCTTACTGGTTTTTAAAGTCCATAGTTTAGGATCTGAAAGTTGGAGGTAGACCTTTGAATAGTAAGTACTCCTTTTGTGACTGTCCCTGATCTGGATAGGTGTTGGGCAGGGATATAGTCCAGAGGAATCAAACCCTGGATCAATGGTTGATACTTCCTCGAGGTCTTTCTCACTTGGAATATGTTTGGAGGCTTTATCAGAGCTCTCAGAATCTTTTTATTGTTATTGTTCTTTCTTTTCTCTGATATTCAACTAAACTATAACCTCCATAGGAGAAAAACATGTGTACCTTGTTTACCAATGTATTCCCAGCACCCAGCATTGAACAGGTGCCTTGAAGATGCTCAAATATTTGTTCAGTTGAGTTAAAAGTGTTCTTTCTTTCCTGTGTCCTGTTGCCCCTGTTCTTGGAGAGCATGAAACTTAAAGCTGGGTAAATAATTGACCCTTCATCTTTGTTATAATGGCCAACTTATTGATTTTCTTTAAAAGAGAAGAAAATTGTCAAAGAGTGTGACTAAGTTTTTGAGTTGGTGATGAGACTTTTGAATTATATGCAATTTAGTTGTCCAATTTCTGTGGTACTAGAGTAATTGCACAATGTTTATAAAACATTGTATTAGCATGTAACATTAGCCATAAGAGAGTTGAATCTTTACATCTTGCTGTTTTTGTTCATTTCTGGCTGATTGAGAAAATTAAAACTTAATTTTCTTGGAATAATGATCTCTCACATTGCAATAAGAACTATAGCATTAGAGTTTATAAGTAAGTCAGCCATTTCTCTTATTCTTAAGGGGTTGAGGCTCTAGAGTGATACTTTTATAATCATACAATACTCACATAATACAGTACTGTTATATTTAATATAGCTGATCATAAGTGAAGTTTAATAAACTCTGATTGTTTGACTAATGCACAATCTGATTGCTTTTCCAGAGTTGATTTTAATGAAAATATATGGTCACTATACTTATTGGTGCAATCTGCCCTTGTTGTAATGACTATTATCATTAGATTTGCATAATAAAAACTTACTAAAATGACTTTAATCAGTGCTTTTAATTCAAGGGTGTGATTCTAATAAAGTTTTTGGGGGTCATTTTTTTCTTTTGGCTTGTAAATATTTTTAACTCCATAGTAGCTCTATAGTTTGTATATAGGAGTAAAAATCCATGATGTTTACTTCTATGAGGTGTGAGGAAGAGATGCATACACCTATATAAATTTGGATAAAATTTGAGAGCTTATCCCTGAAGACTGTTATTGTAAATAAAAATGAATTATATTTTATTTATTATTTTTTATGTGACACTGAGGATTTAACCCAGGGTCTCATGCATGTTAGGCAAGCATTCTACCACTGAGCTACACCTCAACCCTGATTATGTATTTTAATACAGCCATTTTTCACATGTGTCTCAAAGGTCAGTTCACATAAAAATGACTGATTTAATCTTGTCAAAAAGCAACTCTTTACAATTATCTGAAGTTCTTTCTTTTTGGTGGTGTTTTTGTTGCTATGATGGAGTCCTTTTGTACCTTTCTTTTTTTGACTTAGATTTAAAGAAAATTGTGTGGCAGAAATCTTTTCTGTTGTAGGTAATTTAATTGGAACTTATACAATGATTTCAATACATTTTTAATGCACAGTGGCCCAAAATCACCACTTCTGAAACTCAGTCTCTTCATATGTGCTTTAAGATTTTCCTTTTTTATAGACCATGTTTGTCTCTTTTCTCCCTAAAGTGTTACAAAGAAAAGTTCTAAATAATGTTATTATATTCATAAAATGATATTTATGAAAACATTTTTCATGAGGGAAATATATGAGAAAATATCCATAATTTAATATTATTAAATGTGCACAATTATATATATATATATAGTGTGTGTGTATATATATATATTTTTAAAGAAAATTATATATATATATACACACACACACACACACACACTATAGAGGAATGAAAGGTATAAATCAAGAAATCAAAAGCAGAGTGTTTTTTATGGTTCTCCATCACAAGTAGTTGGGATAATTTTTTACATGAGTATAATTTCCTATGTGCCTTGGGGTATTCTATCACTCTTGAAAATGTGTTAGGAAAAAAATCTTTAAAATAAAGCACAATCCTCTTCCAGTATTATTTTTGATCAGGGTTCCAAATTTGGTTTATTTTTTTCACATTTGGTTTATTAAGAACCATATTTTAAATTCAAGGGCTCTAGAAATGGAGACCTATCTAACAATATGAGTATTTGAGATCAGAGGGAACATGGAGGTACAAACAGGAGGTACAAATAGGACTTCATGGAGCATGCATTGGGAAAAGGATTTAAATTTTTGTTTTATATAGCACAGGGGTCATGAAGGAAGAAGAAGAATGTAGCCTTGGGCAAAATGCCTTATTTGGGAGATTACTCTTTAAAGGTCATGGAGAGGCATTGAATATTTATGAATGGGAGCACCATAGTCATTTATAATCTTTAGTGCACTTCAGCTACCAAGTACTGCCTTAGGCATTAAGGGTATATCCCTAAACCAGACAGACGAAAAGTCCCTGACCTTGTGGAGTTCATATTTTTAGTGAGAAAAAGACAAAAGTTAATAATAAAGGAAATTACAAATTGTTTGACATGTTAAGTCCTATTGGAAAAAAGAAAAATAGCATGATAAAGCAGTTCAGGAGTGCCAGGAGTGTGTGGAGAGAGCACCATGGTTCCATTTCAGATAGGATGGGCAGAATAGCAGGGATTGAAGGAGTAAGTCATGGGAATAATGGAAAAGAGCCTTCTAGGCAGAGGGAAGAGCCAGTGCCTGTGGCTTATTGCCTGCCTGGGGAACAGTGAGGTGCTTTGTGTGGCTAGAGCTGGATGGATGAAGGGACTGCAGTGGGAGGTGAGGTCAGAGGGATCTGGGCAGTGTGCAGATCCACAGGGCCTCATAGGCCATTTTAACAACTGGGATTTGTACTAGGAGGGGAAATAGACATTGCAGAATTTTGAACCAAAGAGTGACATGGTCTGACTTTGGATTTCACAGTATCACTTGGTCTGCAGTGTTCAAAATTAACTGTAGGAAAGCAAAAGTGGAAACAGGGAGATAAGTTAGGAGGTTAATACAGGAATCTAAGAAAGAATTGATGGTGGCTTGAGTCAGATCTTTGTGAACTGTAGAAAGATGAGAGTGGGACTGGACAGCTAGCTGATTGGTTGTTGTGAATGAAGGAGAAGGGAGACACCAAGGTGACATGAAAGTGTTAGATGTAGAAAAGTGGAATTCAGGTTTTACCCCCATTTTTTAAATGAGAGTTTAGATCAGATTATCTCAAAATTTCTCCAACTCTTGGTAGTCAATACTGTGTGGCTTAATGTGGACACAAAGTATGTTAATTGCAAAAAAGAATAGTGAGGGACGGAGATGAAGACTCAGTCTCTTCCCTTAGGATCAGGTGGAAAAATTGCTAGCGATTTTTTTCTTATCTTTGTCTCCCATGATTAAACTGTCAACATGTATTCAATTGAGACACAGATTTGAAGCATTTCTGACATTTGTGCACCTTAGGGAATTTGACTAAAGCAAATCATATTTCCCTTTAATTTACATTCTTGCTTTGGAGATACAGGTGTGTTTATAGTTTTGAGTTTACAACTCCAAAGGATGGGAAGAAAACAAAATAAAAATATACTTGTAGAACTGTATAATCTATCTCAAAGTCCCAAGTGGAGAAGGCATCCATTCAGATGGTATCAGAGTTACTTCAGGCAATTCTGACATGATGACACTTCTTTTTCTGACTTTGTGTTACAAGAAATTATGAAGCTCCTCATTGTGTATTAAAGTTTTCTGTAACCCACTAGAAAAACTAAAGAGAAAAGTAAGAGTCCTATGGTGCTTTTATCTTTCTTAAAATGGCTTCAATTCTCATTAAATAATCCCCCTCTTTTCTTTTTCTATGGCAATAGATTGGGGTTTGTGATGAAAATAAGGTATACAGGTTAGAAGTTTAGATTCCCTAGGGAATCAAAAGATCAAAAGTAGAAAAACAGGTATCCATATAATAGTATATTTACCCCAGCTGATCTAGGGAAAGTTGAACTTTATAAAGCCACAGGTTTGGTGGTATTTGAAGACGGTTTTCTGAGATCCTGAGACCAAACAATTCTCACTTAAAACTCCTACTGGAATTCTCCTCACCATTGAGAAGACTGTTTTTCTTAGTAAAAAGGGGTGTTAACATGCATGATCAATATTAATTTGAAGAAATAAGTGTATGAAATGGGGCAGAAGGCTTAATTTTTTTGTCCTGGAGATTGAACCCAAGTGCGCTTATCCACTGAGCCACATCCCAACCCCTTTGTATTTTTTATTTTGAGATAGGTTTTGACTAGGTTGCTTATAGCCCTGCTAAGTTGCTGAGGCTGGCATCAAACCTGTGATCCTCCTGCCTTAGCCTTATGAGCCACTAGGATTATAAACATGTGCCACTGTGCCTGGCCCCCTAATGGACAATTTTTAAAAGTCGGATGCTTTCCAATTACATCTCTTAATTGATACTTCAATGTATAGTCCTGAATGCTATAACAAAATTTCAGTTAAAATGGACCAACATATGGACCAGTCCCATAAAATTTTATCACCTTGTGATGTCATGGCCATGTTAATTTGTGTAGTACATTATTTGGAAGATGAAATCAGCATTCATTTTGTAGAACATATCCCCATCATTAAGCAATGCATGAC
Organism: Urocitellus parryii; assembly: GCF_045843805.1. Classification (NCBI taxonomy): domain Eukaryota; kingdom Metazoa; phylum Chordata; class Mammalia; order Rodentia; family Sciuridae; genus Urocitellus; species Urocitellus parryii. The sequence continues at coordinate 54,883,131 of NC_135547.1, forward strand.
TGTTTTTATTATAAGTGCACTCCAGTTGCGCATGGTGGCACTTTCCTGTAATCCCAGCGGCTCAGGATACTGAGGCAAGGGAATCACATGTTTAATGCCAACCTTAGCAACGCCATAAGTAATTTAACAAGACCCTATCTCAAAAATAGCTGGGGATGTAACTGGTTGGTAAAGCACCTGGGGTTCGATTCCAAGTATAACAACAAAAAAAGATCTTGGGAGATTTTGAGAAATTGGCATATATTAACAGGATCACAAGATTCAGTTTTATTTATAATATTTATAAAGGTGTCCTTTAAGTATCCTTCAAATGTAACACTGAATTCTGAGACCAAACTGTTTCATTACTACTATTAAATGTGACATTTAGGATAAGTGTACATTTAGGATAGTGTACATTTAAAAAAAAATAGATATGTTTAAAACATGATTATTCATTGAAAAACTTTGAAAAAACTTGCAAGACATATTGCTGTAGTTTTTTCTCATTCGGACACTGATATCTGATCCAGATTAGCGGTTTAGGATCTGTATTTAAAGACAAATAGATCACCACTTCCCCCAACAAAACCTTCATTTTAAATCTCTAAGCTGCTATTTTTCTTTTGTAAATGATGTATTGCTTATATATTAAACTTTCTACTTCTTTTTGACTATAGTTTATAAAATAAAAAATGAGAACCATTAACTTACTATTGTCTTGTTTGATATGTGAATTTCTCTTATCTGACTGGTATTTCTTTTTTGTTTCTTTTTGGTTTTAATAGAACATTCAAATAAAAACTTTGGCAGATGATGTGGTAAGGTGGTTGTAGTAGAATGTTATTACTTATGCATGTTGCTTTTTGAAATTAATATGTGTGGACATTAAAACATTGATATATGTAAGATGAAGTGGATCTTTACATAGAATAGAATAATTGTTAATAAAATGACTTCTCATTTTTGAACATTAGAATTGTGTGAAATTTCAACAAAATTTTGCTGTCAACCTGATATTTACTGTAACCAAATTTTTTTAAAAATTCTGTGTTTATGTCTGGATTTTGAGAAACACAGATGTTTCCTTTTCCTATAGCCAAATCAATTGTGAATATATTAAGCATTAATATTAGAGGAAATTAATTTGAAATAGAAAAAAAGTTTAATATGTTACAGGTGTACTGTTAAATTTAAAAACCTTAAATATTTCTAAGCAGAGTCTATCATAGTAAAATTTATTAGAAGTTATGTGCTCAAAATTCAATCATGCCCTTTTATAGCTAAACTTTAAAAAATGGTATTGTAAGCAATGTCATTTTTTTCTGTGTGAAATTACCTATCTATAAATTATGTAGAATAGTGTTGGTACTCTATGGAGATGAAAGTGTGTGGCTTGACTTGATTTTCTTACCAGGACACAGATGAAATCAAAAGCCAAATTTTCAAGATAAAAATGAAGGACATAGTGAAAGATCAAATTTACATGTTAGCAATGGTGCTAATACTGCAAGAGTAAATATTAAGTCATATGAAGGAATGGAAGACAGATATGTTAATTTATTGTCAATTGCATATTTCAATGCTTTCATGTCCACCATATCTTTTACTGACATTTGAGTGTTAGAAATATACTCAGCTTATTTGGGATTACTTAATTTTTGTTTTTCTGGAATTGTGTGAAGACAGACTACAAATCTAAACCAAATTAATTTCCCTCAAAGAGTTAAAAGACAATTGAGAATAGAATTCTGAATAATGCAAAGAATAAATTATATGTTATGATGAAGACTGATAGGAACCAGGGGCTTATGAATTTAGGTGAGTCACTTTTCCTGTGAAATGAGGGAATTGGTCTAGATGATTTTTCTTGTTCTTCCCAGCTCTAAAATATTGTACTTTATATAATCTCTTTGTAAGCAACCATGCACTCAAATCATTTTTTGTAATCCTCAATAAGCTGCTTAAAACTGTTCATATTTCTTTCAAAGTACACCTTTTATTTAAAAAAGGTATTCTTTGAATCAATAAAATGAAAGACATGTTCTTTTAATGGGGTCAACATGCTTTTATACCAGCTGGGTTAATAACATCTGTGATGCTTTTTGTATTATTGAGGTAATGTATAAGGACCCTTTTCAACATGGCAGTGAAAGTGCATTGTTCTCATATCTAACGGGTCTGCTTGTGTAATGTGAGCTGATGATATGCATGTGCTTCCTAACAGAAACCCGAATAAAACTGAGTTGCATTCAGTTTTATGTACATTACTAATTTTTGATGTCTAATGTTTTGCAGTCTAAAATAGAGTGGCCTGTTTACATGTAATTGAAGTAATTAACTCACTTTATGTGAAAGAGCAAGCTAATTATTAGAGATTGTACATGGAATCAATGGTTCAAAGTCAATATCCATAAAATAGTGAGTTTATAATTGTATTTATAGGAAAAATATATTTCTGTTTGTTATATTTCCAGTAAATGGAAAAAAATGGTGTTTTTATTTTTTTCTTGCTTTTGCCCCATGTTTTAGGAAATAAAAAGTTGGAGGAAAATAATAATAATAGTAATAACAACAATAATAAATAGTAGCTAAGCATGTTTAGCAGATTATTTAAATCTCACAATAACACTGTGGTGTAGGTCATATCCTGTTTTTAAGAGGAAAACATATCCCTGTTTTTAAGAGGAAACAGACATAGTGAGACCAAGAAGCTTTTACTGGATTATTCAGTCAGTGAATGGCAGTCTGAATTTGGACCCAGGTCGTTTGGTTTCAGAGTCCATGCTTATTCAACTGCTACATTGACAGATTATTGATATATACTTGCCACAACTTTTGTACTTCTTTTTTGTGATGCTGGGGTTTGAATCCACAGTCTTGCACTCTCTAGGAAAATGCTCTATCACTGAGTTGCACACCCAGTCCAGTTTTTGCATGAATTATTGCCATAATTTTCCCTTAGAATTGAGTACCCACAGTTCTCTTCATTTTCTTTCTTTCCTTTTTTGTTCATAGTTGTAAATTTGCCACTAAAGACATATTCTTCCTGAAATAACCACAGGATTTTGATTACTGGGGATTGAACCCAAGGGCAATTTATCACTGAGCTACATCACCAGTCTTTTTTAAAATTGTATTTTTTTTTAAATTTTGAGACAGAGTCTTACTAAGTTGCTGAGGCTGGCCTTGTACTTGTGATTCTCCTGCCTCAGCCTCCTGGAGTCACACTTGTCTCTGAGACTTCTTTGAACCTACTTATTGTGCAAAATAGAAATGGCAAGAGACTTAAGTTTTACTTTCGAGGAATACTTTTCACCCTCAGACTTCTAAAGTTGAAGAGCTACTTCAAGGTTTCAAAATAGTACAATCTCTAACTGGAGCTTGCTGCTTAAAATAACATTTTTGTCAAGAGACAATAATAATACATATTATACTAAGTGCCATTTTGATATTTCAGTTCTTTATGTTCATGGGTCTCGATCTTTTTCTTAGGGCTTTTTATCTTTTTCTGTTTGCAGCGTGACCGAATTACAAGTTTTAGAAAATCTACGGTCAAGAAAGAAAAACCTCTTATTCAACATCCTATTGATTCCCAAGTCGCAATGAGTGAGTTTCCAGCAGCTCAGCCATTATATGATGAACGATCTTTGAATTTGTCAGAAAAGGAAGTACTGGATCTCTTTGAAAAAATGATGGTAAGTTAGACCTAATTTTGTTGTAGTTTTAAAATGTGTGTGTCAAGAATAGCACTGGATTTTAGGTACATGTGTTTGTGTAAACTGTTTATATCATGTATAGCACAGACCAGAAACTCATTGATACAACAGAACTATTTGCACAAGTATCTGTTTTTTGAGCTAAAACATCCTTGCCTATCTCTTCCACTGTGAGCTCCCAGAAGCAGGGATAGTTTGACTTACCTTTGTCCTCTAGTATTTACTAGTTTCCAGCACATCAGTCAATTTTTCGATTACTGATTTGTATGCTTCTTTCCATAAAGCAAAATAAGTCTTAAGTCCACAGGGTTTCTTGTTGGTATAGGAAATGGAGTTGAAAGAACAAAGGGTAAAAATAAAAACAGAAAACCAAAACAAATCAAAAAACAAACAGTAAACGGAAAGAGAATTTAATTCAGTCAAGTTTGTTCTATTAGCAAGGTATACCACTTATATTTTAAAACATATTTCTTATGTTTTCTAGCTTGTTGTCATAATTATTTCTTATATTAGATAATAAATATAATAATTTGATTATTCAGCAGTCAATGGAAGGACAAGGGAGAAATGAGGCATTGGGCCATATTACATTGGTTAGCCTCACCAGAGAAGAACTGGAGCTCCAAATCCATGGTTCATTATTTTAAATTTCTGTCTCATTCATCAGTGTAAATTCTATATAAACAACTTTATAACATTTGTAAGCATTTCCTTCCTTTAATAAGCCCTATTCTTCTTTAGTAGCTAGTATTTTCTGATTACCTAGATGTTCCTCAGTTTACTACTCTGTTGTCCTATCTTAATTTTCAAAAATGGTGGAAATGAAAACAAAAATAGAAACAGTTCTTGAGACTCTTTATTAGCACTTTAATCTTTTAAAGTCTTCTTTCTTCACTCAAAAATAATTCTTGCAGCTTTAACCTGCTGATCCTTTTGTTTACTACTTTTTGCAACATTAGAGTTTATCAGTGGCCTTGCCATACTCCAGTTGTCTTAAGCTCACCACTGTGGGACCATTTTCTACTCCATTCATTTTTCTTAGTCACTCTTAATTGCTTACCAAATCCCATTGGTTCTACTTTTATAATAACTCTGACATCTGTGTGTCCTCAGTTGTCCTCTAGCTGTTCTTGCCCTAGTTTAGATAATCTTCCTCTTGTGTTTCTTGTAGCCACTAAGATGGCCTTTTAACTGGTCTTCCTCCCATCTTCCAGGTTTTGCCTATTCTAATCCAGTATTGCCCTATTTATAATTCTGAAAGAGGGCTGAGGTCTTAGCTCAGTGGGTAGATCGCTTGCCTCATACATGTGAGGCACTGGGTTTGTTCCTCAGCACCACATAAAAATAAATAAAATATTGGGCTGGGGATGTGGCTCAAGTGGTAGTGTACTCACCTGGCATACACGAGGCCCTGGGTTCAATCCTCAGCACCACATACAATAAAACAAAGATGCTGTGTCTGCCGAAAACTAAACAATAAATATTAAAAAAATTCTCTCTCTCTCTTTTAAAAAAATAAATAAAATAAAGGTATTGTGTCCATCCTCAACTAAAAAATATATATAAAAAATTCTGAAAGAGATGCCTTTTCCAAAGCCCCTTATGTTTTCAGATGATCATTTTATATGTACCTATTCCATTCCCTCAACTATGCTCCTTGGTGACTATTTCCCATTTTTGCTGCTTAAACCTTTGATCTATTCCCCATCTTTATTTTTTGCTCATGCCCTTGTTGCTTAGTAAGTAAACTGAAGGAATCAGAAGAGAACATCCATAGACTTTTACCACCACAGCTGCCTACCTTTTAGGATCTGTACTCAATTAGTCTGCCTTGCTTCTTGTCATCATAGATGAACTTTTCATGTCTCTGTCCTTCCACTTGTTCCATCCCATTCCCTTTTATTTACTCAAACATTGTTTCAGTGACCTTCTCCTCTCTTTTCTACAATTCCCATCAGCATACAAACATGTTGTCCCTTCTTATAAAACATTCCCTCTATCTCTGTTGCCAGCTACCTTTCTATTTATTTACTCTACTTTGAAATGAAGTTTCTCACAATAGTTTTACTTATATGCACTGTTTTCAATTCCTCTCTTTTCACTTTCTCTTCTGAACTCATTCCAACTATGCTCCTCTTCTACCATTTCACCAAAACTGCCTTTATAATGTCAACAGAGATCTTCATGCTGCTAAATCCCATGGTAAGTTCTTAGTTCTCATCTTAATTGACACATCAGGAGCATTTGATTCAGTTGATCAATCTCTCCCTGTTTGAAGCACATTTTTTCCCTCAAAACATATTTGTTTTCCTACTACCTCTCAGGCTTCTCCTTTTCAGTCTTTCTTTATGATCCCTTTTTATGTCTTTAACCTGTAAACATTGGCTCAGGGATCAGTTCTTGGACATATTTTCTCTATCTCTACTCTATCTTCAATCTTTGATGATAGCAACCAGTTATATGTCTTTTGAATTTCATTTGTATGCTCATAATTCTCAATTTTTCTCCACCCTAGTCCACAACTCCAGACTCATATGTCTAACTTTGTAATGAACATCTCTCTTGGATGTTCAAAAGATCTCTCAGAATAATAGCCAAAACAGAACTGCTGATATTCCTCTCCAAATCTTCTCTAAAATTCTTCCCCTCATTTTTTTGGGGGGTACTGAGGATTGAACTCAGGAGCTCTTGACCACTGAGCCACATCTCCAGCTCTATTTTGTATTATATTTAGAGAAAAGGGTCTCACTGAGTTGCTTAGTGCCTTGATAAGTTGCTGAGGCTGGCTTTGAACTGGAGATCCTCCTGTTTCAGCCTCCTGAGCTGTTGGGATTACAGGTGTGTGCCACTGGGCCTGGCTAAAATTCTTCTGCCTTACAGTTGACAGTATGTCCATCTATCTACACAGGTCCCAAACAGGGTATCCTTTATTCCTCTCTCACATTCGACATTCAGGGTTTTAGGAAATTCCATTATCTCTCCTTTCAAAGTAAGGAACTTACAACATCTGACCATTTCTTACCACCTCTATTCGTACCATATTTTTTGAAGTCTCATCTGGATTGCTACAACAGTGGTAGAACTATTAGGATTACCACAATTCCTAACTGGTCACTCTGCCTCCATCCTTGATCCTCTATAATATATTCTCAACAGAAAAAATATTCATTTAAAGCGTGAACATCATATAACTTGGCTCCTAAATCTTTATCAGGGCTCTCTGTTCCACTTAGTTTAAGAAAGGCCATTGTGGGGCTAGGGCTGTAGCTTATGGTAGAGCACTTGCATAGCATGTGTGTGTGTGAGGTACAGTGGGTTCGATCCTTAGCATCACATAAAAAAATGAAACAAAGACATGGTGTCCTAACTACAATACAAAATCAATTTTTAAAAAGTTTATTTAATCCTCCCATCCCCACCCCAGCATATTATGGATTAGCATCCTTAATCTGAGAAATCATTCTGCATTTGGATTTTTGGGATTGACTAATATCACTTAGCATTATCTTCTCTAACTCCATCCATTTACCTGCAAATGCCATGATTTTATTCTCTTTTAATGTGAGTAGTATTCCATTGTGTATATATACCACATTTTGTTTATCCATTCATCTCCTGAAGGGCACCTATGTTGGTTCTACAATTTAGCTATTGTGAATTTTGCTGCTATAAACACTGATGTGGCTGTGTCCCTGTAGTATGCTGTTTTTAAGTCCTTTGGGTATAGACCTAGGAGAGGGATAGCTGGGTCAGAAGACACCAAGGATATGACTCTACTTTATGTACAACCAGAGATATGAAAAAGCGTGTTCTATATGTGTAATATAAATTGTAATGCATTCTGTTGTCATATATAATAAAATTTAAGAATAAATAGATTAATTAATTTAAAAAAAGTCTGTGCAGAAAAGAAAAAAAATAAAGGCCATGGTACATACAATAGCTTATAAAGCACTATATGATCTTGTCCCTCCTTTTACCTCTTTGATATCTTCTTCTACTCTCCTCCCTTGCTCACTCTGATTAAGTTCCACTTATGGCTTTGATGTGATTGTAACCCTAAGCAACAGTGAATCCTGGTCATTTTCAATTTGTGTGCAGTATTGTGTTTTAAATGTTCATTCTAATGTCTCATCAGAAAATTACCATTTTCCTCTATAAATGTGGTATATTTTTAAAATGATTTGCTTGTTGGGTTTATAAATGTGATGTAAAGAAGTGTACAACTTGGTGCCACATTTTCCCTAATGGGAATTTTTCTTTTCATGGAAATTTGGGAATAAGATATCAAGAAAAGATATCTTTCAGGTACTGTCATATTGTGTTATACTTTAATTTGTTGGATCTCATTAATGTTATCATCAACCATATACTCACATATTATAAACTTGTATATTGGCTAAAAACTTATTTATATTCAGTAGTGGGATTGCTGGATCATGTGGTAGTTTTATTTTAAAAATTTTAGGACTCTCCATACTATTTTCTATAATAGCTGTACTAATTAACATTTTCATTAACAGTGTGTAGAGGGTTCCCTTTTTTCCCACATTCTTGCCAACACTTTTTATGTTTTGTCTTTTCCATAGTAGCTATTCTAACATGTATGAGATTATTATATCTATTTGTAATTTTAGTTTCCATTATGTTAAATGAGGCAGGTCAAGCACAAAAAAATAAATATTAGGATTTCACAAATATATGGAGATTAAAAATGACGATCTCATAGAAATAGAGGGTAGAATGGTGATTACCAGGGTTTGGGGTAGTTGGGGAGGGATTGGGGAGATGTTGGTAAGAGGATACAAAGTTTTAGTTAAGAAAAATAAGTTCAAGAGATCTATTGAACAATATGGTGATTATAATTGATAATATATTGTATTTGTGAAAAAAGCTAAGATTAGATGAAAGTGTTCTCAACACAAAATTGATAGCTGTATGAGGTAATGCATATGATAATTAGCTGGATTTGGTCATTGACATACATCATGACATACAATTTTGTCAATTAAGCCTTATTTATACATAAATGAATAAAGATAAAATCAAATACATAGTTTTTGAATATATATTATTTTTATATTAAATAAATATTATAAAGGTCTGTAACAAACATTCCCTCCCATTCTCCAATAAGTTTCATTATTTCTTCAATTGCCAATATTTCCTGATCACCTAGATTCCCTCAGTTTATCACTGTTGTTCTATTTTAATTGCCAAAACAGTGATGATAATAATAGCAAAAACAGAAACATTCATTATTTATTAATGAATATATTATTTTAAATAATATGATAACAGGAGTTGGATATCAAGAAATATCCTGTGATTTAAAGTTAACAACCAAAAGATTAAAGGAAAGATTTTAAGGATTGTATCTCTTCTTTGAGAAAAGTCTACTTGAACATTATGTATATGAGGTATTATTTTTAGTTTGAAAATCATTGATTTACAGTGAAAAAGTTATTTTATGAATAAGCATAGTTTTTGTTTACTTATGACCCAGGCATGTAACTAAACAGTTTGCATGTATTATTTCAGTTGATCCTTATGACAGTGCCACAAAGTAGGTAACATTGTTATCCCCCCTTTTCAGATAAGGGAATTGAGGCTTAGAGAGAGGCTTAGAAAACTGGTTCTGTAAATTGCCTAATAGCTGAGCTGGAACTCAGATCTAAACCATTGGCATTTTTATAACATCTACATTTAATAGTGTTTTATTTAAGCTACATATAAAATTGATATGTTTTTCTTGCATACATACTGTGTGGAAATAAAAGCAACTCACAGGTACATTGAGTGGTAGGTAAAGCCAGCCTGGGGTAGATTATTTCCTACTGATGACATAAAGTTATCTGTAATCGCTTTTTACAGAGCATCAATTGAAAAGAAAGAGGCCAACAATCTAGTAATGGAAAACTGATAAAATGTCATTATCACAGTTGATTGGTAGAAGGCACTTAAGTCATTTTGTTTCTAAAACACAGAAGTAGATTTTTAGATACAAAATTTCCCCTTTTGATTTCATTCCTGTAGGTGTCCTTCCTTCTGCAAACAATGTAAAAGATGTTCTTGTCCCATTTGATGGCAACCTTGCTTCTCTTGAGTCTCTTGATGTTACCTTTTATTGTGCTGTTCCTGTTGATTGGCTTTTTTAGACTTTAGAGAACCATCATACAATGTTTAGACCACTTGGCCTAAATACTATTCCATGTTTTAGCATAACATGCTCTGAGATGTAAAACATTTTAAATAATTGGATCAAATAGCAAGACATTATACACAATAGCAATGTATAAGATGCTTGAAAAAGAAATAAATTAAAATTACTGATACAGTTTATAATTTGGAATTTCTGGGTAATGATATGTTTTCATGAAAGTTGCTGAAAAAAATTAATGAAAAACAATATTCAAATATAATTATCTTACTCTGATCATTGAATCTCTTGTTGAATGAAGAGTATAACTACCAACAATAGTTCTTGTACATGGCTGTGTCTGAAATTAACTGCAGGATGGAAGTTTTAAAGAACATTAACTATTTTATTTAATTAGTAATACCTCATGTTAAAAATCACTTGATTCTTTATACTTAAGGAAAATTCTGAAATGAATCCAGTTAAGTAAAAGATCTAAGAGGCTCAGTTTCACTTTACTGATGTCTTAGTACATTACTAATGTTCCATTGACTCTGACATCTGTTCCATGCATTGATAAATCACTTCATATTGTAGATACTCAATGAAGCAATTATAGACAGACTTTCTGAGTAATGGTACCAATGGTCATTGCTGACAGATTTAAAGCCCCAAATCTGAGATTTTTTAGGTGATTATTTATTTTACAGAACACTGGCTTCTTAGTAAACAATGTGCCACCTTTAGTTTGTAAACTGAATTTTGTGCTTAGAGTATGGTCACCAACAATTGTTTGAAAATTGAGAAATGGTTCTTATATTAAAGCTTTCAGCAGCGCATGGTGACACATGCCAGTAATCCCTGCAACTGAGACTGGAGGATTGCAAGTTCAAAGCAGCCTCAGCAATTTAGTGAGGCCCTAAGCAACTTAGTGAGACTCAAAAATAATAAAAATGGTCTGTGGATGTAGCTCACTGGGAAAATGCCCCTGGGTTAAATCCCTGATATCAAAACAAAAACAAAAATAAGACAAAACAAAAACAAAAAAATAAGACAAAACAAAACAAAAAATAAGACAAAACAAAACAAAACAAAACAAAAAACAAAAACAACTTTCAAGAATTCAAATATGTCATTGTTTTTATATGGTTGATATAATTACCTGCATGGAGTATATTATACTTTTATAGGGTCCTACTCCCTTCTTCCCAGAGTCACGTTTTCAAATCTTCACCAGTGGGTAAAGTTATCAGGAAGAAAACAATACTGCTTCAACATTATTGATTTAGTAACTTTCAAAGGTGACTGAACTATAGTGGTATTACACATAATTTGTAACCCCAAACTTAAATTAAGTGAAGTTCATATTTTTAACCTTTCTCATGTTAACCAGAAATATTCTGTATTGCCCTTAATTAAGATTGAAAGAAATCTCTCCACTGTTCACTTTAAATCTAAGAAAATTAATAAAATGCTGCATTTTATAGTGATTCAGCATTTAAAGTTTTCATAGCTTTGAGCTTCCCAAGAATAACTGAAATTTGTATACTGAATATACTGCTTGGGAATTTTTAAACATTTAATAGTAAATAAACATTTAATAAGTTTATTTTTATACAAACAGAATCAAGGCAGAGTTCTTTGTTTTTTGGGAGGGAGTATGGAGGAGGTGAGAGATTTCCATTTAAACATTAAAAATATAAACACACAAAAACTTCTTGGGAGTTCAAGTTGGAATTTGATTTCTATTAGCTAACACAAGGGTGTGGTCTATCAGTGGAGGTACCTAGGTTTCGTTGGCAACATTGGATTCATATAGAAATGTCAGTAAGGACTGTGTTCTAATACAGGTAATTAAATAGTTTTTTTCTTATGCAAGTGGATAAGGCTAGAAATGATTTGTGATTTCTAGGCAATTTCATTTAATATCTACTTAGTAAAGATAATGTTTCATAGGTGAATACACATGAAATTTCAAGTTTTAAACTTTTTTGTGGCAGTGCTGGGGATGGAAAGTAGGGTCTCATGCATGCTAGTCAAGTGCTCTACCTCTGAGTTATATTCCTGTTCTTACATGTTTTTTCTATTCAGTGATTTATATTAATGCACTGTGCATTTTTCAACAATTTTAGTATAATTATATGCACTAAATGCTAAATTATCCGCTATTCCATCTGTTAGAACTCTCATAAATAATCTCAAGGTTTTTAACTTTTGTTCTCTCAATTTTCCCTTTTCTTTGGATACCAGGTGTTGTACTTTAACCCAAGTATACTTGTTCTCTCTTGACTGTTATTACAGGTTTCTTTTTAATCCAACACCAGTCTTGTAGAAGTTGGTTAGCTTGGATGAGAACCTTTTAGTGCTTTGAGCATAAGTACTTTTAATTAACTGTTAAACTACCATAAACTAAATTATAGTAAACTAGGTCTTAGAGTCTATAATCAGCCATAGAAATAGCTGTCAAAAATGATCAGATTCTCAGAAATTGTCTAGATGGCATAATTTCCACTGGTTACATTTACATATCTAGTATCCTTACTTCATATTATTAGACTGTTGTAATGCCAGCATTATTCTGGACAGTGTATTTTATTTTCTCATACAGACTTTTAAGAAAAAATAAGAAGGAGCAAAACTTATCCAGAAAACAGATTTAAAAGGTAACTAAATATGACTCAATTTTAAATTTCCTTACCAAGTATGTTCCTCATCAAAGGTCTACAGCTGAGGGGATAGTAGAATAGGAGTTCTAGGAAGAGGAATTCAAAGAAGCATGTTTGAAAATTTACTCTCACTGGTAAACACAAATTCACTGCCTGTGTTGTATGTTTATATATAGAAATATTTTTTAAAAATACTTCTGTTTTAAAAGTTCCTGCCAATATTTATTGCTATAAATGCATTTCAGCAACCATTTATTGATATGTGTAGTGTGCTAGGTAGTGCTGGAGTTATAAAGATGAATACAATATCTCCCTTTCCCTTAGAGAGCTCGGAGTTTAGTCAGGGAGACAAGTAAACGAATTATTTCTGTAATACTAGAATATCTATGAATAGGTTACTTTGGTGGGTATGTAATACTAGGCAGGGGCTCAGGAAGGAAGCAGAGAAAATCTAAACAAACTGAAACTGAGTGTCACTTTTGAATTATCAATCTTAATTGGGGCATAAAAATGTTCTTATAGTGTGAACAATGTAGTTTGTCAAAGTCCAAGGCCTTCTATAAGCAACTTATTTTTAATTTTTTTTGTGGTGTTACAGATTGAATCTAGACCCTGTGTGTGCGTGCTATGCAAGAGCTCTACCACTGAGCTCCATCCCCAGCTATAGGTACTGTTTCAAGTTCTGAAGAGTTCAAAGAAAATCCCTACTTTTAAGTAGCTCTTGTTATGATGATAGGGGTGACACATAGAAGCATAGGTGGGTGGAATAATAAAGAAGAAAAAGCAAAGGCAAGTTTCCATGTCATGGTAAAGTTTATTTGATGGCTTTCTGCCAAATGCCAGACATTTTGCTAGTCATGGAGGATATAAAGATGCCAAAGATATTATTGCTGTCACAAGGGTTTTATTTTGTTTGGCCTGCAAGCTAAGAATGGTTTTTATATTTTTAAGTGATTAGCAAAAAAAGAAAACTGTTTATGAACCCATGAAAATTATGTGAATTTCAGTAGTCCACAAAAAGGTTTTGTTGAATGCAACCACATCCATTTGTTTATGCATTTTCTACGGTTCCTTTGTGCTACTGTAGAATTGAGTACAAAGACAAAGATTGTATAACCTGTAAATCCTAAAACATTTACTATCTAGAGATTTACCCCAAAACTGACCTAGTCTCTGGACTAGTGCATTAGTTTCTAAACCTTTTGATTTCTTACCCCATGGTGGGGGATTTGTTTTCATGTGTGTGTGTGTGTGTGTACACTTTAAAAATATAGATATATTGGGCTGGGGATGTGGTTCAAGTGGTAGCATGATCGCCTGGCATGCGCGGGGCACTAAGTTCGATCCTCAGTACCACATAAAAATAAAAAAAAAAAAAAGATGATGTGTCCACCAAAAACTAAAAAATAAATATTAAAAAAATTCTCTCTCTCTTTAAAAAATATAGATATATATATACACACATACATATATATAAAGTTCAAATATATATATATATATATATATATATATATATATATATATATATATATTATTATGTGTGTGTATATACACACACATTTGAGCAAGTAACCCCAGTATTTTAAACTATATACATATGCATATACTAATATCATTTACATTATAAAATGTAGACATAGTAAAGTGTGAGAAACATGAAATGAACAAGATTTTAAAAAATGATTGAAAATGAGTTTATTTTTTAATCATACAAAAGCCTTTGCTGTCATGGTTAATAACGTTTTAGTGAGAGCAGTGTCAATGTGTCATTATTTTTTATGTCTTGCTTAAAAACAGGCAGCAATTAGAAGGTTTAGTTCCAAGATCATTTTATTTTGATATTTGGCTTAATGTCTTTCATAGTTGAACATAAATCTGACAAAGATACATAGATCCGAATAGAGCAAGTACATAGTTAGCAACACTTATTAAATCATGGTATTAACTTTCATCAGTCCAATTCATGAATCAAGTAAATGTTTCCTGCTGAACAGTGACTAGTAAATTTCCTTCTTTGTTGATGATAGTCAGTTTCTCTTACAATGAATCTGGAGTGTTGCATTTTTATGTTTTTAAATAAATGGGTTCAAAATGGGTTTTAGTGAACAAACGTGTCTTCAACAAATGTCATGAGAGAAATGGGCTCTTTCCATTTTTTCTTCCTTGTCTTTAATCTGTAGAACCTTATCTTCATGTTTGTCTATTCGTTCCTGCTTCAGACAATATATCCAACACCAGGAAGAAAGAGGAAGCAAGGGTGGAGGTGACTGATCTGGGAAGGGGGATGGTGTCCATTGTCAATGTGTGTCTTTTTCAGTGAAGTTTGTTGAAAGAAGTTATTTTCTTATTAATTATCTTTTTTGTGTGTGAATGAAAAACGCCTAAGTCATGCTAAATTTCAGTGGTTTTAAATGGCTTTGAGATAGCCAGAGATATCTTTTGTAAGGTACAAAATGTTTTCATGTTCCTTTCCTGTCTCATTTCAAAATATTGTAGATATTCTATTGTATTTGAAATACCTTGGTTTATTTTAAAAGATTTTTTTAAAGAGCTACACAAAGGGGGAGGGAGGGTAGGGAGTATGCATGGGGGCAGGAAAGATGGTGGAATGAGATGGACATCATTACCCTAGGTACATGTATGACTGCACATATGGTATGATGCTACATCATGTACAACCATAGAAATGTAAAGTTGTGCTGCACTTGTGTACAATTAATCAGAATGCATTCTGCTATCATATGTACCTAATTAAAATAAATAAATATTTTTTTTTTTTAAAAGAGCTGCAATCTTGACTGTGTAGCATTCTGTATTCTTTAAAATTCTGGTTTGAATTTTACAAGTTGGGCTACCTTATTCAAGAATCCTGCCCACTTATACTTTCCATAAAATTTCTTTTGTTAAAGAATAATTAAGTTTGGAAGTATGTTTTCTCTGTTATATTGTCCTATCAGTGACTCAAAAGTGGTTTATTTATTCCATTATTGAAACAATTTAGCAGATACTGTAAGCTGTTAAAACAACCCTGTATTTTCATCCAGCTATGTGGCAAGCCTCCCACATCAAGTAATTTTTCTAATGCTTGCTTTAGCAAATTTTCAGCAATGATTTCTATGTGTCTTCTGACAGTATTTGCTTACAAGGGATGTATTTTAGTTGACTGCTATGCTGTTTTGCATGTATTATTTCATTTGCTTTTACCAAGTGTTTCCTCCATGCCATGGGACCTTTTGTCTTTTGCTATTAAAGAAAGAAAATTCCAAAGAAGCTTCTAAGCATGTGTCATTAAGTTTATATGGTATCAATAAGGTGCTTGATTATCACATGATTCTAATTATTGCTGAGAAAATTGAAGAAGTTTTATTCATGCTCTGGTTGCTTGGATTTTAAATAGCCTGCTAATTTGAGGTGGCTGTATACCATTATTAGCTAACATTTTAAAGTATAATATGTACATAAAGTGAGGGTTATCACAGATGATGGATATGCATCCATATTTTAAGTAGTTACCTTAATGTCAATCTTGTGGATGTGCAGTTTATTAGCCTTAGATTTTTGTTATTTTTACTGTGTGATAAAAGAATAAGAATTATGAGTAGGAGAAATAGCAGTCTAACATTTTCTTGTTCCCTTGTACTTGCATTATTGGTATTACTATCTTCAGTCTGTTGTCTTTGTAGGAATCATTTATAGCTACTTTTTCATATCTTGAGGGTCAGTTGAGTTAAAACTAGATAAAATAACCAATAAATCCATTAACCAGGTACATGTCAACTGCAGTATGCTGCAGTACAGAAAATAAATATTCATTGTACATACACCACTTTTCCTGTAAGCTCATGTACCTTTTGAACCTGTGGATCCAATGAGGGATCTAGTAGTTACTCTTGTGAAATATCAGTAAGTCTTCTTTTACTTTTTTTTTTCTTTTTTGAATAACAGCATTTCCTAAACCCCAGTGGGTCTTTTATGTAATCTCTGTACTCTGGAAACCATTGGTTAAAGTTGAGCTCAGGCTTAAGGATTACAAGATAAAATAAGTAATATTTATGTTTTCTAATATTGAATCATGTTCTGAATTTACCCTCTTGATAATAAAGGGGTATATGTAGGTATTCAATGTTGGATCCTTCCAACAGGGCTTTGAAAGCAGAAATAGATGATTTTTTGTACTATACTCAGTAATATTCACTTAATATTGTATCCTTTTTTTCCTGCTTTGGGCTGCACACTATTTTCACAAATAATGTATTTGAACAACTTTTTTCCTTTATTTTTGTTTTCTTCCTGAGCTCCCATAGTTTCAATGGTTATTTAGGTAAAATTAACTGGGTCTTTTGAAAACATGAGGTAGTTAATTAGTATCAGGTAGAATTGGCCAATTATTTTATTATGTAGAAAAACACCTGATATTTTCATTGGGATTTTAAAAAGAAGTGTTTGGTTCTTTCTAGCTAGAAATAATTATGGAACCAAAGCTAGAATAATTATTCAACATCCCTTTACAAAAGAATTAAACAAATCTTATACAAATTCATTAATTTAGATCCTTAAAATAATAAAACATAGTTGTAATCATTGTTTGTGCTAGGATGTATTTTAGGAACTGGGGTGCATTCATTCATTGTTTTTAGAGGTACAGATCTTCCCAAGCCTAGAAGTTGAAGGATACTTGAATAATTACTATTTTAAGAAACGAAAGTAAGATGGCAAGCATTTAGTGCTGAAGTTGAGTTCAGATTTAAGAAGAGCAAGTGTAAAATTTATCCTCAAGCTGAAATCAAGACATGTTACAGGAACAGAAATATATAATTTGTAGAAAATATATATGAAATTTATAACAGATATACCAGTGTTACTTTTGTCTTACAGGGAAGGAAGAGAGAGAAAAACATAGAAGGTTGACATTTGTCTCATAAAGCAAAATATAAAACCAGAGGGAAAGAAAGGAAAATAGACATAATGTTGGAAGGTGAGGGGAAAACTAAAAAAAAATTATATTGTCCCCTACTTAATTATGGTAGTGGAGAGAGAAGGAGAGAAAGAATGAGAATGAATTAATTACAAAACAAATGAATGAATAGGCAGCTGGCTTAACTTTTGACTTTCTCATATGGCTCATTTTATGTAGTTCCTTATTAAAAATTTTAAGAAGATATTGTTTGTGGCTAGGGGTGTAACTCAGTGGTAAAGTACTTGCCTGGAGTGTATGTGGCCATGGGTTCAAACTTCAGCACCAAGAAGATAAAAAAGAATACAGTGTTTGCTGAAGAAGTGAAGGAACTTGTCTATAAAGAAAAATTGTATCACATATGTGGACAGAGGAAAAAATAGTTTCTTAGTTGCAAATAGGGCTTTGAAGTATTATAAGTGGTCAGCTATTGTGACTTCAAAGAACATGTTTTTAGTAACTACACTCCTCTCATGTATGGTAGATACATT
Source organism: Urocitellus parryii (assembly GCF_045843805.1). Taxonomy (NCBI): domain Eukaryota; kingdom Metazoa; phylum Chordata; class Mammalia; order Rodentia; family Sciuridae; genus Urocitellus; species Urocitellus parryii. The sequence continues at coordinate 54,901,079 of NC_135547.1, forward strand.
AAATAAATGTTAAACAAGCTAAAAGCTTGCTTTTGTGTTTTGACTACTGTAAGAACTCTGTGTTTAGAAGTAGGTTCATATTCAATTAAGAAGTGTTATTAGTGTTATTAGTATTAATACTGAATTATGAGTATTGCTCTATTTAGTTTTGCTATTATATTATAAAGCTAGAGTTAATGATTTGGAAGTATCAGCTGCCTAATTAGTGATATGTTTTTATTTATAGAAGGAGAAAATGATTATGGACTCTTCTGTTCACATGAATGATATCCATTTTCAGTCAACCTATACATTAAATTTATAAATATAAAAATGTAGACGACTCTAAAGCAATTTAAAATATTTAAAGAAAATGTCCTAAATATCACATTGGTTCAATAAATCTTTGTTTATTTCTTAGTATATTCCCGGAACTGTTCTTTGCTGGGAGTAAAAGGATAAATAAGTTCCTGCCCTCAGTTAGCTCAGTTTTGAGGAGAGATTTATCATGTAGTTTTAATGTAAGTGGAATTAAAATGAAAGAAAAGGATTAGCCATTTCCAAATGAGGTATTTTGGGGTGAAATCTTCCTGAAAAATTAGTGAGCATAGCCTTGAAGTATAATAGTTAATCAGATATGGATTTGATGGGGAGCTGTGGTTTACAAAGGGAGAGAGGTGGCAAATAGGACAGTATTTCAGGCAGACCAAGAAGCATCATGAACAAAGAACATAGTACTTGTAAGAAAACTATGAAGAACATAGTGTTATTAACACATAAGGGTAAGATAAAGGTTCGCTTTATTAAAGTTTTTTTTTTTAAATTTTTAGTTGTCGATGGACCTTTATTTCATTTATTTATACGTGGTGCTGAGATTTGAACCCAGTGTCTCACACATGCTAGTCAATCATTCTACCATTGAGCCACAAACCCATCCCTAAAGATTGGTTTTTAGGGCTCGGGTGGTGATAACATTACTAATAGCTAGCATTCTTTGAAGACTAGTTAGTACATCACTTGATATGTATGATCATACTTAATCTTGACAACATTCCTCTGGGACATATAATCCATTACCCTTATTGTCTTGCCTACTTTCCTACAAAATAATTTTACTCTGATGGCATGATTTCAGCATTGTGCATCATTAAAAATTGAATGGAAGTACATAGTGATGTAGAAATGTCACTGGAAGGAGAGGAGACTGCTTACTTAGAGACTGCCAAAAGCAGCACACCACCCTCTTTGGCCTGAGAAGTGTACAAATACACAACTTAATCTTGTTAGTATTCCAGAGTTGATTCTACTGGGAGGATATAGATTCATGATAACCACATTTATTGGAGACTGCAATTTTACCAGAAAATTTGGAGACTGAAGAGACCTAGTCCAGCATATGTGAGCAGAAAGAATTTAGGGATTTTGATGAAAATGAGCACGCTATAAATGAGCAAAATGATATGCTTAGCCAATAAGATTATTAAATCAGAGGCCGAATTAAAGAGGTATAGTACAACAAGATGAAAGAGATGGAAGTCTTTTCTTTCCTTGTGTTTATCAAACCACAGAATATTTGAGAGAGTGAGTCATGGATGCTAATCCATGTCAATGAAAATAAATTGAATTTAGTAGCTTGAAGGAGAAAATGTCACCTTCAAAAAACATGTATATGGTTCTTGAGTTAATTTCCTTTTGTTTTATCTATTGTCCTTATCACTAGTCACTTGAAACACTTTACTAGCCCAAATATGGAACGTAAGAAAATCCATTCTGGCTACATTAAGTAGAAGATATTATTAAGGGATATTAAACAGGAGGGTTACACAAACAGGCTCTAGGTACCATCATAGGAATAACTTCCAAAACTACACAACTGAAACACAGTCCAATTAAGGAGCTGTTGCCACCTTGGGACCACTTGGTCAAACTGTCTTAATAAAAAAATCTGCCATTGATTCTGTAATTTCATGATTTCTGTTGCTACCAAAACCCCCCAAATGGATGACCTATTCATGGCCTATTTCCTCTAATATACTTCACTTCTGGATTTGCATCTCTTATAAATGCATTTTGTTGGTGGAGACTAAACCACATACCTGTCATCTAATTTTTAAGGGAGACTGGCAATTGTAATTTTTAAAAATTCTACTTTTGTTAGGTGGGACTGATAATGTGAGGATATATTAAAATATAGAGGCCAGGTTCAAATGATATTGGGTAGCCACTAGAATCTCCTAGCTAGTCTCATAGCCTTTAGTCAGCTTTTCCTTATCCTTCATGACCCAAATCCTAGTGAGGACTTCTCTGACTTTTCCACCTGTCCTATGTGTTTCCAAAGAGTCCATCTATTATGTTTGTTTCCCCTAGACCATGACATATATGTAGCTTTCTCTAAGTGTCAGGTATTGCTTTATAAATAATAACCTTTAATTTGAATATAAAAGCAGTCTCTCAAATTTATACTCTCTTAACCAGCCTCACATAGTCCCTTGTGCATAGTATACGTCTGGTAAATAAGTGATTATAAAATTTTAAAGTAGAGAAGGAAAGGAAAGGTACAATCTTGCCACCTTAACACATTAATATTCTGTTACACATATTTCAAATCTAGTCTTCCAAAGAAAAAGCTAGCAAAAATTTAACTGCCCTAAGATGAGCTGAGCTGCTGGAGGACGTAGTGAGTTCCCTGCCAGTTGATATAGTTGTAGAACATAGATGAGCATCTGTGGAGTTATGAAAGTGCTGTCCAGACTAGTTACTCTGATTCTGTTTGGATTCAACAATGCTAGAAACTAAGAGAGGGAGAGGCAGAATGTATTTTCTGCTTTCTAGTAAGTTTTTAAAAAGCTATACAAATGAAAAAAATATGGATATAAGATAGAAAAGGTAAGAGTAGAGACAGTGATCCAGATGAGTATGGAAAAGAACTTGTATATATAACATGAAATTTATAGATATTGACTGTGTATAGTAATAAGAATCACTGCAGTGGGTACAAATATAGGTCAGGTGATGTTTTCTGTCACTAAAGTTAACTACGGTATACCTTATCCAAAGTGTGTGGGACCAGAAGTATTTTAGAGTTTTTCACATTTTGTAGTATATGCATAGGCTTTACTGGTTGAGCATTCCTAATTAGAAAACTGAAAGGCTCTAAAATCTGAAATGTTTTCAATGTCATATTAACATTCAAAAGGTTTCAGAATGATATCCTAAAAGTTTTGGATTTCAGAACATTTTGGGTTTTGTATATTAGGGGGATCTGTATCCAATAGATAAATGACACTTTGTTACTTTTCATGGATTCTTTGGTTTTTCCACCACATTATCACATATGAGTCTCTAAAATAGCTTTAGTATTATTCTTTGTAAAGAAATTTACTTTATTGAAAATAGAATTGTCAGAATTACGGAAAGGATAAAGAAATAAAATATTGATTTTTTAAAAATTAAGATAAAATTTTTTGACTCCATATATGACAAAGAACGTGAGGTAAAATTTTTTGACTCCATATATGACAAAGAACGTGAGGTATTTCTTGATCTTTCTGTGCCTAAACTTATTTCACTTAATGTCATGATCTCCAGTTTTATCCATTTTGTCACAAATGATAGGATTTCATTCTTTTTTTTTAACCAAATAGTGTTCACTTTTTATATGCACCACATTTTCTTTTTGTATTCATCGGTTGATGGACACTTAAGTTGTTTCTGTTTCTTGGTTGTTGTAAAGAGTGCTGCATTGAACTTGGGAGTGCAGATGTCTCTTTGACCACTGATTTCATTTTCTTTGCATATATACCCAGTAGTGGGATTGCTGGATCATACGACTGTTTTAATTTCTTTTCTTTGTTGTTGTTGTGGTGCTGGGGATTGAACCCAGGGCCTTGTGCATGTGAGGCAAGTACTCTACCAGCCGAGCTATATTCCCAGCCCCATGATTGTTTTAATTTCTGAAGGAAACGTCATGCTTTTTTCCACAGTGGCTATACTAATTTACATTCCCACTAATTTATTTTCTCATAGAATTTGAGAATAGAATAGTAGTTAACAGAGGCTAAGAGGCAGTAAGGGGGAGATAGGATAGGGAAAGGTTGGTCAGTTAAGTCCCGGTGTTCTATTATATAGTAATGTGTCTATAGTTTAAAAATAATGTTTTCTATATTTCAAAAGAGCTAGGACACTCGAGATCATTTTGGATATTCCAATGCCATAAAGAAATGACAAACGTTTAAGATCATAGATATGCAAGCAACCCTGATTCAATCATTACATGTATCCAAAGATGGTATTGTACTCCAAGGATATGTGCAATTATATATCAATCAAAATTAAAACTCAGGAATGTAAAATAAATTAAGATATAATTCACATAACATAAAACTCATCCTTTTAAAGTGTACACTTTGGTGTTACTTGGTATATTTCAAAGATCACCATAACAATCAAACTGTTTTAGAACAGTTGCATCCCCTCAGAAAGAAACACCATACCCATAAACAGTCATAATTTAATATTCTTTTCTGGGCCTTGGCAACCAATAATCTATTTTCTAATTCTGTAGATTTGATTTTTTATTGATGGCATCATACAACATGTGGTTTTTGTGACTGGTTTCTTTTACTTGCATAGTATAATTTTAAGGCTCATTCATTTTATAACAATACTTTATTCCTTTTTATGGCTGAATACTATTGTATATGACAAATTTATATGGATATACCACATTTTGTTAATTTAGTCAGTACTTGATGGACACTTGAATTGTTTCTACTCTTTGACTATTAGTAATAATGCTGCTATAAACATTCATGTGCAAGTTTTGGTGTACAGATATTTTCATCTTTCTTGGGTATATGATCTGAATAGTAAGTGTGACTTCTCAAGAAATTGGCACATTGTTTTATCAAAATGGCTGGCTGCATTGTTTTACATTCCCACCAGCAATAGGTTAGTGTTTCTTGACAACCCTTCTCTAACATTTGTTGTTGTTTATTTAGTGGTACTGGGGAGTGAACCCAGGACCTTGAACATGCTAAGAAGCTCTGTATCCTCCCCATCCCTTCTTTCCAACATTTATTATTTTAATCTATTTTATTCAAGCTGTTTTAGAGAGAAGGGGGATCATATTGTGGTTTTCCTTTGCATTTCCCTAATAAATAATGATGTTGAACATCTTTTCATATGCTTATTGGCCATTTTCATATCTTAAGAAAAATGTAAGCTCAAATACTTTGACCATTTGTAATTAAGATATTTGTCTTTTCATTGAGTTGTAAAAGTTTCTTTCCATGTGAGTATCCATCCCTTGACAGACAGAATTTCTAAACACTTTGGCCCATTCTCTGTTTTCTTTTCACTTTTCCATTTTGAAGCATAATCATTTCCATCTTGGTTTTGCAATCCCATCCAGGGTGTCTTTTTCTGTTGTGGGTGTTAACATAAGTTTCAAAATGAAGAAAAATAATTTGTGTAATGAAAGTGTTATATGTGTGCATATTCACAAAATAAAGGTATATTCCCAATCTCATAAAGTTTACTGAACCTCAGTGTGTTCTTATAAGTGAATATTTTTCTGTCCAGTGAGTCATTTTAAAAATTTTATAAAAAATTATTTAATTAGTTATATATGACAGAATGCATTTTGATTCATTGTACACAGTTGCAGCACAACTTTTTATTTCTCTGGTTGTATACAACATAGTGTTGTATCATATGTGCAGTCATACATGTACCTAGGTAGGATGATGTTGTTCATCTCATTCCACCATCTTTTCTCCCCCCATACCCCCTCCCTGCCTCTCCCCACCTTTGCCCATCAAAGTTCCTCCATTTTTCCCATGCCCTCACTGCTTTATGGATCAGCATCCACTTATCAGAGAGAACATTCGGGTTTTGGCTTTTTGGGATTGGCTTACTTCGCTTAGCAAGATATTCTCCAATGCCATCCATTTATCTGCAGATGCCATAATTTTATTCTCTTTTAATGCTAATACTCCATTGTGTATATATACCACAGTTTCTTTATCCATTCATCTATTGAAGGGCATCTAGGTTTCTTCCACAGTTTAGCTATTGTGAATTGAGCTGCTATAAACACTGATGTTGCTGCGTTACTATAGTATGCTGATTTTAAGTTTTTTGGATATAGATCGAGGAGTGGGATAGCTGGGTCAAATGGTGATTCCATTCAAAATTTTCCAAAAAATCTCCATACTGCTTTCCAGATTGCTTGCACCAGTTTGCAGTCCTACCAGCAATGTATGAGTGTGCCTTTTCCTCCACATCCTCACCAGTACTTATTGTTGTTTGTATTCTTGATAACTGCCATTCTGACTGGCATGAGATGAAATCTTAGTTTCAATTTTCATTTCTGTAATTACTAGAGATGTTTAACATTTTTCATATATTTGTTGATCGATTGTATATCTTCTTCTGAGAAGTGTCTATTCAGCTCCTTAGCCCATTTAGTGATTTTTGTTATCCCCCCCTAATTATATTTCTCTTTTTTCTTTTTTAAATCCAACAACTTATTATGAATTTTTCTTCAGGGATATGTTATGGATGCATATTCCCTCTTTGCCAATCATATTTGCTTTCTTCGATAATAGTAATCCTAAGCAATTTGTATGTGTGTATTTGCTTTTGCTATCAAGTTAAACAAATAGCTTTGGTAGGGCAGTATAATGTATATCTATGCTCTAAACTGCCAATTTATTCTGTGGAATAGTTTAAAAATACCTTTTTCTCCCTGTTTACTGATTGACTTGGTAGTAATATAAACCTTGGGTACATGGTAAAATTTATGCAAGGTTGTGGAATCTAGAGTGAAAAATAATAGTGAAGTATCCAGAAAAAAAGAGTTTTGTTTGTTATAGCAGGAAGTATTTATTTAAGAAGTAGATTTTTATTAATATTTGTTATTATGGTATCTTAGGGTAAAAAATAATAGTGAAATATCCAGAAAAAAAGAATTGTTAGTTACAGAATGACTTAATGTTTTAAGACATAGACATCATTAATATTTATTCATCACTTTAGAAATTCTTAGGCAGAAATTTATCAATGCTCACAGTGAATGTTCTTTCTAACAGGAGGACATGAACCTTAATGAAGAAAAAAAAGCTCCTTTACGAAACAAAGATTTTACCACCAAGCGTGAGATGGTTGTCCAGTATATTTCTGCTACTGCCAAATCTGTAAGTAGAGAAACTTTCCTGGTACCAACTGAATGAGCTTAAGCATTATCTACTTAAAAGATGAACAAACCTCAGATGTTCAAATTCTTGCTGCAATGTATTCAGACTATTTAGGAAACAATTTGTGTTTGATTTTTATACATTTATATATTTCAAAATGAAACTGTTCATCTTTGGAAATGAGAAGCTCTCATTATTATAAACAAGAAAGCTTAGAAAGGACAGCAGGCTCTTGAAGTAATTCAGTGAGTTTCAGGGCAGAGGCTTTGTGCAATTACTAAAAATTGACAGCATTTTGCAGGTATTTCACTTAATGTATGGATTGTTAGATAAAAATTTTGTATTTTGAGGGAGAATATAAGAAACAATATAGTCATCTTTAATTAAGTTGACATTAAAGCTACATGTCTAGTGTCTGCTTGCATGTAATTTTTAGCAATGCTTTTTAATATGTAGTGTTGTTGGCTTTTTTCATCATTTATATAATGCAAACTGTGTAAGCTGCCTCATAATTGTTATTGTACAGCTTTGTTCAATATAAATGAAAGTGCTTAATAGGAACTTTAATCAAATCTGTGTGAGTTTCAAGACTTGAAAGTAGGTTTATTGAAAGGACTTTTTATCAATGGGAAAAACTTACTGTTTTAATAGAGTATTTTGCTTTTTTCACCTTTTAAGGCACTTCCAAAATAAGTCTTTGGGTTTAATTTTTTATTAGAAACATGTATTTTTGAAAGGGCAAAATGTGTCTTTTACATTTCTATAAAGAAACAGCTTTTCATACAGAGAGATCATAAAATCAGTGGATGTGTATGTGTGTGTATGAGTGTGTATATACAGTGATTTTATCTGTAGGTATATGCATATATATGTATGTAGACATGCACATTTAAAACATTCTACACTTGAAGAGTTGACCACTAAATATCTTCATTGGAAAATTATATTCTAATGTTATTTGGCTATGCTATTAATGCTATTAGCAATTACTGAATTTTGCAATTGTATTGATTCTATATTGTACTTTAAGCAAGCTAAATCTGAATGCTGAACCATTTAAAGATAACGCATTGCAGCTCTGCCAGAGCAGAGCAACAGCATGTTTTTTAATTTGCTTCTGGTATCCAAGGGCAGAAATATGTTTCAAGTGATAAGTGAAATTTGCCATGAGCGTCGTTTTCAATAGAATTAGGTGATGCATAGGGTTTTACTTTGAAATTCTGATGAATCTCTTCTCATTTTTGCACTCAAGTTATTGTTCACAGTAAAATGCTTTAGGAAATGCAGGGTGTACATTTAGTGTTATTTTTCAAATACCTAAAGGCTAGTATGCTTGTAAATCTATATAACTAAATCTGAATGCAAAGTACAGATAATACTATATGACTAGTCATATAATATTTTTAATGATAGGATTTTGTTAGTGTCTCTGGCTTATTTGGGTCATTGTTTGTGTAAGTGGGAATGACTATAGTGGAAATTATATATAAATGATGCTCTTCTACTTTGACCTTTTGATTATTATCTGATCTGTATGAAGAAGTTGTTTGCATTTATTCTCATAGTTTCCTCTTCAAGTGATCAAGGAAATGCATACTTTAAGTTATATATTCATTTTCAGATTAAAATGCAGATTTGTTAAATATTAGATGAGCTCATTAAATCTGCTTTTCTCAGAAGATGGAAATGGAATGTTCTCAAAAGACATGAAAATTTTATGTTTAAGTCACCAGCCTCAAAACCAGTACTACTGAGTATTTGTCCTTATTTGTTTCATTCAGCATAAGTATGAGCACCTCATATATGCATAGCACATTCATAACAGTTCCAAGATTATATTTGTTTTCCATGGACCAAATATTATGATGGAAGAAAGCCTGTTGACAAGTATGTTTTGAAGCTTTCTCACCTTGGGGATACATTAATTAGTACTGTTTTCTATCATTAAAACTCTGAAAATTATTATTTCTTTTTAAAGGTGAGAGGGATGGCATTCAGTGAAAAACAATATTCTATTCCCTTGACCTTTTCATGATCAGGACAATAAAATTTGCACCAATTATTATTGAATGTATGACTGTTTTCCCCCATATAACCAGGCTTCCTTCCCATCCTGCTATCTTTCATTAGGCTTTGGTTGTGCTTTGTATGTCTTGTACTTTTTTACCCTTACTTTTGCATTATATTGATGCACTCATTAAAAATGTTTACTTGTTTAGGTCTGGGAATGTAGCTCAGTGGTAGAGTGCTTATCTAGCATGTGTCAGGCTCTGGTTTCTATCCCTGGTATGGGGGGAAAGGTTTCCTCATTTAAAGCAAAGTTAAGGGCTGGAGTCCCTGATAGAAAAATGTTTTAGACTCAAGTGTAAAACGTGGCAATTAAAAGTCAAACATAAATTGTATATTTTCCCATTTAATCACCTGCATTAGTCCTTTGGTATGGGATCTAAAACCAAAAGAACATAATGTGAGCTCAGTGAGAAATGTCCATTATGCTCCTTGGGTTCTCGGGTAAGGACATTAAAGAGAGATGAAACAATATACAGAAATATGGTCAAAACCTGTTTCTAAAGCAAACAAGACTCTTTTGTTGTATAATTAACTTTATTAAAATTAACATGGAATAAGAGAATATTAAGGAAATCACAAGGTAATGATGTAAACCATGACTTAGTTTTTTTCTTAATTCATAGTAGAGAAAAACCATATGAGTGTTATAGGAAAAAGTACCTTGAGTAACTCTGTCAGTAATGAGTGAACTCCAAATAGGTGGGTAGAGAAGAACCACCTGTCTGCATTTATCTCCTATGAGTTGTGCTCTTTTTTTTTTTTTTATTGTTGGTGGGAACAGAACCCAAGGGTGCTCAACCACCGGGCCACACCCCCAGCCCTTTAAAAAAACATCTTATTTAGAGATAGGGTCTCACTAGGTTGCTTAGGGCCTTGCAGAGTTGCTGAGGCTGGCTTTGAACTCCTGCCTCAGCCTGCCGAGCCTCTGGGATTACAGGTTTGTGCCATTGGCCCATCATGAGTTGGACTCTTTGATTACTGTAGGAAGTGTGGTTATGGACTGACCTAGGCTAGCAGTATATGTGGATGATTAAGCCACAGGTAACCTGGGAGACACTCTATTTTCAAAACCTGAGCATGTTTTTAGAAATGGAAAACTGTGCTTTGTTAATATTGCAGAAATTATCCTACCGATTCATAATCCTGAAACAGGCACAACATGTTGGAGATTTATAGAGGGTTTTACATATTTAACAGCATATTTTGACACTTAGGAAAAGTTATTCACTGAAGTCTTAACATTAGTTTGCCAAATGCCAGTGATTTCCTTAGAATACCAAGAATTTAGTTTATTTCTAATTTAAATCACAGTCTTTGAAGTTGAGATTTTAGAATATGTGAGATTATATTTTTGAAGACATAGGAACCTTTGAGAAGAATCATTGATTAAAAAAATCTCGGAAATAATTTAAGAAGTGAAACCAACTGTATTCACAGATTTGCTAGACTTACTTATATAACAAGTACTTAAAAGTTGTAGTGCATCTGTATATGTGTGTGTGTATGCATTTATTATAGTTTTGCTTTTGCCATTATCAGAGACTTTCTTTCTTGGGTCATTTCCAGCTATGGTCTGGATATGATGAAACAATTAAACCCAGACATGACCAAACTAGTTTATCTTAGCTTCCCTTGGCTAATCAATCTAATCTAATGCTGTATGTGCTTTAGCTAAATGCAGTCATTTTGCAATCTAAATGAATCATTAAATGGGCCATATTGTGGTTATTTCACTGAGTATAGACCTGCCTTAATTGTTGAGACAGGCTTGCCTTCTCTTTTTAGTCTTATGTCTGTGCTAAATAGACAAGGGACAAATACAACCTCTGTCTTTTTTGGTGGGAGGAAATAATTTAGGTCAATAGCATATCTTTCAATTCAGAAGAGTGTTAATGGCACCAAAGAGGCTTTTATTCAACTAAATAATCACTGACTGTAAATAGTCTGTTGAATGAATATTTAAGAAACCTGCTTCTCCATTTGGAGATTCATGGATTCCTCTGAAATAATTTACTTGGAAACTGTCATTATCTTTTTGCATCTTGTCATATCGTGTTTCATTTGGGATTCTTACTGGGGTTGCAATTAAATTTAATTTTTATTTTTAAAGCACTGGCTGACAAATAGAACGCATCTTGATAATAACCGCTATCAGATTAATGGTTTTAGATTGTGGATTAGTTCTTTTTTGGACACTGCTTGATATTCAAATGTGGGAATCTGATAACAGTGATTTGATTTATATTTAGATTTTGGCATAAAATTATGTTTAGGACTATGAGTTTACTTCTTGTTTTCTTAAACACATCTTTTCCTCTCAGATTCTCTTATCTAAAGCTCAATATTGAGATTTTGAATTATTTCCTCCCAGTGAATATAAGCATTTATATTTATATATAAAATCTTCATTGTCCTCACATTATATAGAAAACTCTGTTTTTATAATAGAAATTCTAGGATGACCTAGAAAACTAGAATAACAAGCAATCTTTCTTTGTAATTTTCAAGTATAAGATAAAACAATAGTATAACCCTTAAATTTATAACAGATAAAATATTCCAGTTTTCAACCTAAAGTTTACTTCTGAACTTAATGCATGACTTTAAATGTGACAGTTTGTTTTAAAACACCGTATTTTAACCTTAATAGTATACTTGTCATAACAAAGAAAGAAAAAAGGGCAATATTTGAAAAAAAATCAATTTTATATTGATAATTTTTTTGAGGGGCTGTGAGCTGATTCCAGATTGCTATTAACTTTGCATGACTTGATATTTAGATTGTATTATAAGAGAAGCTCATTAAAATACATTAAAAAATTCTCAAAATTATCCTTTATTTTGGAATCCTTATTCCATAGAGGACATATTTTTGAAATATGGTAGAAATGAATATTTATTGATTTGTTTTAACTTTTAAATCTAAAGTATTCAAAGTGTAAGTAGGGTTAGCTATTTACTAATAATTTACTAAACACTTCTGTGAAAAAGCTTCTGATTACTAATATTGTTGCTGTTTGTTTTTTTTTACACCATAACCTCTCTTCGTTGACCACTGCATGCAGATAGTTGGAAGTAAAGTTATGGTAAGTACAAAAGATGTGTTTTAACCTTAGATATAAATTTGTGCTTTGGGGAATTATGATTGTTGTTAGTATAGTATTGTATATGTTTGGTTCTTCTTTTGGCATATATTTTACCAAAGCAATGGGATTCATGTTAAGATCAGGTGATTAGGATTTGTCTCTGTTTTGTTTTGGGATATGGTTTAGAACTAGAATGCTGGTATATTTTCTTAGAAGGTTTTACCTTTTGTTTTTTGGAAGTACTCTTGGGTCAGTCTGTGTGAGTCTCATGAAATTGTACATTGTACCTCAGTTTCTCAGTATGGCAGAGGAAGACTCCTAAAGTATTGGTTTATGTACATTGGAGTTCTTTTTTTTTTTTTTTAAAATTATACCAGGAACTGAACCCAGGGGCACTCAATAACTGAGCCACATCCCCAGCTCTTTTTATATATTGTAAAAATTTGAGACTGGGTCTTGCTGATCTGCTTAGGGCCTGGATAAGCTGCTGGAGGCTGGCTTTGAACTCTTCTTGATCCTCCTGCCTCAACCCTTTATCTCCCCTAGGCACTGGGATTACAGGCTTGCTCCGGCACATATAGGAATGCTTATTAGGCAATCTGAATTTGACTTTAGTATCACTGGGCATATAATGTAATGAAAATGACATTTGCCATGCAGTCAGGGGGCCTGGATGCTTGTTTTTGTTGGGTGCTATTAATCAGCTCTTTGAGTTTGGGCAAGTCATATTTATTTTGGGTTCATTTATTAAATAGATATTTGAAATCATTTGCTTAAATTATCTACTAAGGTTTTTTTTTCCTTTATTGGTTTTGTACTCAAGGTGTAGTATATTTTAGTTCTGTAATTATATGATGCACTATTATATAACATCTTAAAATTGGCCTATATTGTGATTGAGAGCTAACTGTAATTTGCTGTCTTGATTGAGCATTCTTTTTTAAAATATTTTTTAAGTTGTCAATGGACCTTTATTTTATTTATTGATATATGGTGCTGAGAATCGAACCCAGTACCTTACACATGCTAGGCAAACTCTCTGCCACTGAGCCACAACCCCAGCCTGAGTATTCTTTATTTAGAGAAAAGGATAGCAAACATTATCTTTAATATCTTTGAGCACAGAGGTATCTAGAACAGTGCATGTATTCGTATCTGTTTTGCTTTTAAAAACACATTTTCTTTAATTCATGTGACATCTAGAGGGAAAAAAAGCCATCGACCTTTTGGATATTTATTTAGTGTTTTTTTATGTGCCAAGAATTTTACTAGGTACATTGATGACTAGAAAGTTTATGTTAGATAAGACATGTTGAAATAATCAATATATTAAATTGTCCACACTACCTATAAGTGTAATAGGAATTCATAAGTGGGAGAGAAAGGGAAGGAGGGTTGATGTAATTAGGGGAAAATTCATGCATATTTCTGGACCTAAACTTGGTTTTCTGGAATCTTTCCTTATGAGGATTCAAGGATTCGAGGATTTGGATTTCAATAGGGAGAAGCTCTCAAGATCTTGAAGTAATAGTAAATTTAAAGACCTGGAAAGAGAACCACAATGTGTGTGGGGGTAGGAAAGAGGGAAATGAGATGAGGTTGACTTTGTTGGAACAGATAATGTATATTAGAAGGATTTATAAAACCAAGTTGAAAGAGGGTCTGGAAGTTCAGAAAGAATATAAAAAAATTAGTTTGGGCAAGGAGTGATAGAATAAAAACAGGATTTAAGAAACATACATTTGATAGGTATTTAGGTTAGATAAGGATAAAGGTTCTCAAACCTGACAGTGCATGAAAATGCATATGTACCCCCCTCCCATCCCACTCCAGGATTGTGATTCCTGAGGTCTGGGAGGTAGCCAAGAAATTTGCATTTTTATCTAGCACCACAGGAGATTCAGTTAAGGGAGCTTGAGGAGCACACATTGTGAAATATAGTCATGCACCAAATAACCTTTTAGGGGTGGAGATGCTGTTTCCTTAAGGTGGACCTGAAAAATTCCTATCAATTAGCATTTTACTATATATTTAGCTTTGTTTAAATACACAAGTACTTAATGCTGAATTTCAGTGGCCTACAGGATTAAGTATGGTAAAGTGGTGCAGTTTTATAGCCTATGAGCAATGGCATATATATCATGTGGCTATGTGTACAGTGAGTTAGGTTTGTGTACCTACACTGTATGATGTTCACAAGATGACAGAATTACCTACAAATTACAACAAATTTTTTTCCAGAAGGTAATCTGTCTTTATATTAGGCATGATTTATCTGGATTAGGACAGAGAGAGACTCTTTGGGAGGCCATTTGCTAGACTTTTCATTGAATAAGTGAGGACACATATTAAACTGGAGGCTAGATGGAGAGAAGGTGAGTTTAGTGTTAAGGGAGTTTGGAGAGACAAGGGAATCTTAAGCTTATTTTAAGTTGGTCTTGAGCTCTTCTCTATTTCTAGTTTTGGGCTCATTGTGAGTTCTGCTCCCTCATATGTTGAAGTATATCATTAGAGAAGCATGCCCAGGCAAGCATATAAGGCAGGGTTTATTTAAAAAGAGTAACACAGACTTCTCCTGGGAGGGAGAAGAGGGGCATAGTATCCTCAGAATATATAGTATTCCTGGTATCCCCAGAAGTGAGGTGTTCTGCCTTTTTTATATGTCTTAGGCTTCCTTTGTTCTCCTTCTCTCTTCTCCTTATCTCTTTCCTTCCTGAGTGTGTGACAAGTCCCAGGAAATGCTTGGTGGGATGGCCAAAAGGTGGAAAACCCAAGAGCTGAAGGGGGAAGGGCAGGACGGAGCAGCCCAGGACACACTAACAACTTTTACAACTCAGTGAAGGGAGGGCCAATTCCTGGTTACATTAGCAGCAGGTTGGGGGGAGGGCGCTGGTTATCTTGATTCGGTGGAGGAAGGGCTCTGAAAGCATTTCAGTCCCTCTGGGGGCAGTCTCCAACTTCCCAGACTCATTCAAATTGCCCTCCTTGATCTGACCTGACTCAATTTACCCATCTTTACAGACTACCTAACTCTGGCTTCAATAGGACTATGTCAGAAGCCAGTGAAATATTAGAGATTCCTTCATATCCAATCACTTATTAAATTCTGTTGATGATTTTTCCTAATTAACTCTCAATTTGTTACTAAAGCTTGTTCTTTGTCCTCAATGCCAATTCAATAAAAAGGACACATTTTAAAAAACTATTTTTTTTTAGTTGCAGATGGACCTGTATTTAATTTATTTATATGTGGTGCTAAGAATTGAACCCAGTGCCTCACACATGCTAGGTAAGCATTCTGCCAGTGAGCTACAAGTATCCCAGCCTCCAAAGGGCATATTTTTGAGAAGGTTTATTGCTTTGCTAGAGAAACTCCGGGGACTTTAGCCCAGAGGCTGTGATTCTGCCCATCCTTGAGAACGGGGGTTTTTAGAGAAGTGATTCATTCCAGATGTTTCCTGTGGGGGGTTGTGATTTACTTGTTAATTTGGGAGATAGCCCTTCCTTAGATCTTCTGGTGCTAATCTCTGAAGTCTGAATTACTTGGTTCCTGTGGAGGGTGTATGCTCAAAGACCCAGAACTCTGTCTGGATAGGAAGAAGGTAATCCTGTCCCCCATCCAGGTTAGGGAAGGGGAGATGAAGAAGAGGAAAAGAAAACATGTCCATTTAAAGTAAGCCTCAGTGTCTGAGCAGCAAGGATTATATTCAAAGCCTGAGGTGGACCACAATTACAAACTGTCTTCCATAGTTACCTATACTATTACCTTCTCATAGTATACATTCAGTTCAGACCAATTATTTAACACACTGGTGATTGCTATAGGCCTTGGCCAGTTTACCCTGTTTTCAACTTCTCATTGTACCTATTGTTCTTCATGGTTACCAGAGATCATGCTATTTCCCTCTTCAAAACCTTCAGATGGCTTCCTGTTGCCCTTTGTGATCTCCTCCTTGCCTTCTTTTAAAAAGTCATCTGCTGCATTCCTGTCTTCTATTCATATAGGGACAATTGGCAATTTCTTAAGACACTTTTCTTTAATACCTCTAAGTCAAGCTTATGCCACTCCTTTGAGCTGGAGTGTCCTTTCTTTAGGGTGCCCAGCAAGCTCCTAAATATCCATCAAGATTAAGCTTCCTATCAATCTTAGGAGAAGCTGTCCTAGGTATCTCCTTCCTTCCCAAAGCTGTATTATTAATACTTAACACATTTTATTTTAATAAATCACTTTCATGTCTTTTTTCACCAATGAAAACAGCTTCTGCCTTCAAGGAGCATAGGTCAATGGAGAAGAAGATAGATAGAGGGTAAAGATAGGACCTCAAAGTGCAATATACAAAAGGTTTCAAAGTGGGAGGCCAACAGAATCTATAAGGTTCCCAGGGTATTTTGAAAGATGGCATAATGAGATGGGCATTTTGATAGATCCATAGGTTAAATTGTTTCATACCCATTGTCTTATCTGTAATCTGCTTCTTATATTTGAGCTTACAAATCTTGCTATAAAGGGAGGAAACTATAGGAATCTGCTTCTAAAGGAAATGGTGAGGGGTTACTTCTGGAGTTTAGGTTGTAGAGTTGCCTTAAGGTAGATATTTTTGTTGTTCTGCAACTAGAGGGGGGCATGAAAAAAAAAACAGTATATAAAATCTGGTTGAAGTCAGAAACAAAAGGGCTGATGTCTCATTAATCAACAAAAGATGTTTTTTTTTTTTTTCCATTGACAAAAGGGCAGGTAGGAATTACATACAGGTATTCCAGAGAGAAGAAATTCTAGAATAATCCATCAAATATTGTGGTTACTGAGAGAGATCACCTATGTTAGTTAAAAAATTAATGGTGTAAGAGCCAGGTTGAAATCATAAAAATGGAATATATAATGAACTAGGTCTGCATGGCCCTTTTTTCCTTTGTGTATCTGGTGTTGATTAGAAACAGAAAGAGGCATTTGAAGCCTTCCTGATATTGAACTATCATCAGCCCTACTGTTCGCTATTCATGTTTATAAATTTTGCTTGAATAGTCAAACTAGAAAACTGCCTGTTCTCTGAACACAACTACCCCCTCAGCCTCAGTATTGCTTCTGACTTTGCTTAAGTATTGAAAGACACACACACACACACACACACACACACACACACACAGCTTTCCTTCTTTTGTAAACATTCTTCCCATAGCACATAGCTTTTCTATGAAGCCTGTCTTCATCCTGATGCGCAAACCCTCCTCCCAGTTTCCATCTAGTAATTTATCTGAACTCTTGTAGTACTTTATTTTTAACTTTCTTATGGAATCACTTTCTACTTTATCTTATAGTTCCTATTACTTTCTATATTCCTTAAGGGTTTCTTTTATGGCATTCCTATTTTACTTTATAGTAATTTATATCCTTGAATAATAATGTCTCTCATTCTGTGGGTCTGTCTTTTTATGTCCACGGTATACATTCTATAAAGGAATATATTTTTAGTAGTGGTCATAGGTTCAGAGGCAAATGGACTTGGGTTCAGATTCTGACTCTGCTGCATGCTAGCTTTGTGACCTTGGATAATTTACATAACCTTTCTGAACCTCAGTCCCCCATTGATAAAATGAAGATAACAGTACTAAATTCAGGGTCATTTTGAAGCACATCATTTATATTTAATATATTTAACTGATAATCTCTGTAATAGTAGGTTCAAATTATGTTTTTGTTAAATGTAGTGAATGCTACAAAATACTTGATATGAAAGACATAAAACATAAAGATAAGACTGTGAGCTACTTTTTCTTTTTTGCTAAGTATCCTAGATATATGCTATTTGAAGATTTAAAGGGAGAAGTAGGATTTGTTCTGGGTCAAGAATGGTAGGGAGGATTCAGCTGGATGCTAGAAGGAGACTGCCTTGCCTATTTATTGGAAGCTATATGTTATTTCATGTGGATTATTTCTGGGATTTGAGAAAAAATGTTATTAATATTCATATGTGATCTCAAGTTTATACTGACAAGGTCACTTTAAAGATTTAATAAAGTTTTTGAGGATTTTTTTGTAGATAATGTTTACAAACGAAAAGGATAAAATATCTTCTAGAAGATATTAAAAACTAGCAAAGGAATTTGGAGTAGGGCAGAGACAGAACTGAAAGACTTTTTCAATGGCCTCTAGTTCTAAATAAGTGTTGTAGAATTTTCTGACTCACAATAAATTGTTTTTTATTATTTAGTAGTACGTTACATAAAATAGATTAAGAAAACAGCTAAAATGATTGTCTTGATTTTATTGCAAGCCAAGAATAATTTATCCACAGGTGGAAAAACAGGCATTTTTTTCTGTGGGGAGAAAAAAGTAGAATTGACATGATTACACATGACAGTTGGAAAATGGAATTATAATGACCATACCTTACAATGTTAAATATAAGGTAATTTAATAACATAAATAGTTGAGTGGCTAGGGCAGCAACCTGAGGAGCTTTTTAGGGAAGTGTTTGTTTTGGCATCAGAAAGACCTTAATTTGAATGCCTGATTCACCATTCTCATTCAATCTGACCTTGTAAGCTTCTCTGACAGTTTCCTTTCTTTCTTGAACAAAAAGTTACTAGGTACCTGTTAACCTTCCAGGCTCTATTCTAGGTGCTAGAATGAGAAACCATACAGGTAAAGCCCTCATGGACCTTTCTAAATTGGGGAAAAAGACAAAAAACATATAAAATATATTGCTATATCAAATATATTGGCAGGTAATGGTGAGTGCTATGAAGGGAAAACATTTTAAAAAGCAAGATGAGAATACAGATCAGGGATATGCTGATTTGAAGGTGGGTTCTATGAGCAAATGATATGTACCTATATATATGAATTTTTATTGGTGCTTAGTTATACAGAATCATGGATTTCATTGTGGCATATTAATATATGCACATAATATAGTTTGACCAATTTCCCTTTGCCCTCCCATCTTCTGCCATACTAGTATCCCTTCTAGTTTCATGCAATCCTTTACCACCACCCCCCCTTTTTTCTTTAGATTCCACATATGAGAGAAAACATGTGACCCTTGACTTTTACTTAACATGATACTCATGTTCCATCCATTTTCCTGCAAATGCCATAATTTTATTCTTCTTATGGCTGAATAAACTGTTGTGTGTGTGTGTGTGTGTGTGTGTGTGTGTGTATATATATATATATATATATTATATATGCCATATTTTCCTTATCCACTCGTCTATCAATGGACACCTAGTTTGGTTCTATAACTTGGCTATTATAAATTGTGCTGCTATTAATATGGGTATGCATGTAACTTTGTAATATGCTGACCTTAATTCATTTGGTTAAATACTGAGGAGTAAAGTAACCAGATCGTATTGTGGTTCCATTCCTAGTCTTTTGAGGAGCTTCCATACTGATTTTCATGATGGCTGTACAAATTTATATTTTTCACCAACAGTGTATGAATTCCTTTTCCCCCACATCCTTGCCAGTATTTATTATTATTTGTATTCTTGGTTCTTTCCATTCTAAATCGAGTGAGGTGGAATCTGACTTTAATTTTGATTTATATTTCCCAGATTGCTAGAGATGTTGAACATTTTTCATATAATTGTTGGCCAAGCACATGATGTTTGAATAGACCTCAAAGAAATTGGAGAGATCCATACAAATATTGAAGGGAAAGCTATGCAGAAAGAGAATGTCAAGTGCAAAGGCCATCATTTTAGGAGAGATATGCCAAGAGTTGTGACTTTAATAGTCAGTGAAACAGCTTAGAAAGACCTCATAGTTTTGAGCTATGGAATGACAACCTCTGATGTATATTTGGAGGAACATTAATGTGACAGTGGAAATTAGAGAGATTAGAGATGAGAGCAGGGATATTGAACTAGGGGTTGTTGCAGTAATAAGTAATAAGACCCTGAACTGGAGGGTGGAAATATAATGACCATACCATTAGGAACTAAATGGAGGGGGGAGAGAGGGAGAGAGGAAGAGAAAAAGGAATATATCAGCCTCAACAAATGATTAGAAAGGGCAGAAGAGATATGTGAGTCAATAATGACAAGATGATGAGTTCAGTTACATACGTAAATCAAGGAGAAATGAGTAAGATCACAAAAGCAGGAATGAAGTTTCACCATGCAATAACATTTTTCTAGCATTAACAGTGTAATTATCTTGTTTCAGATAAGACTTTTGATATTTTAAATATTCTTTGTGCTATTTAATATTTTAAATTTACCTTTGATGAAAATATGTTGGTTATCATTCAAATACCTTTTTCCCATTTGTAGAGGGAAGCCTGAACATCTTTACCAGGTAATCAAGGCTACATGCACATCTAGTTGACTCATTGAAGAGCTAAACATTTTGGTAGCCTGTGGTACTGTTTGTCAGATACAACTTCTTAATTAAAAGTCATATTTGTGGGGCTGGGATTGTAGCTCAGCAGTAGAGCGCTAGCCTAGCATGTGTAAGGCCCTGGGTTCGATCCTCAGCACCACATAAAATAAATAAATAAAATAAAGATATTGTGTCCAACTACAACTAAAAATAAATATTAAAAAAGTCACAGTTGTAGTTTTTGCAGTATTTCTAAATATCCCCATCATAGTAAAGGTTAAGTAAAAATGTCTGTTAATATACCCTAAATGAGGCATGAGACTATTAAGGGACCACTATTAAGGGACTTTTTCTCAAAATAGAGCCACGTGGGTTTGTTCCCCTAGGCTGGTGAAGAAGGTAATACCAAGAGAAAGTTCTTGTTAAAAGTATAAAGTTATGGTCAGGTTCAAAGTCAAAAATTTAAAATACTATTGATACATTCTTACCATAAGCTTCCTAGTAATAGTAATATCCATAAAATACTACTGTGCATTTTTGTGGGCTGTTTAGCTGTTCCTACATGATTAAATTGAAGTTTTAATAGTTTATTAATAGAGTAGTTTCTTAATGAGTATCTCATATAATATTACATTTGTGTCAGGCCAATTATTTGAATATATTCTGCAAAACAATTAAATTTTATTTTGCTTTTTTGTTTTTCTTTTCATAATTGTGCAGTCCAGAAGGGGGAGACAAAACATTGATTATTGGAGTTTGAAGTAGTTACTTCATGATGATAAAACATTGCTTTCTAGGTCTCCAATTTGATTGTTTTTTTTTCTTTCTTCTTATGAGTTTAGAAATTATGGGAGAGTTGCTACTGTAAAATGTTTAGTTTTATGGTAGTGGGCATTTTGTTAAAAATCTAAATTCAATCAGAATGAAAATAATCAATGCCATTATTTTTAACTAGTATATATAAAGTAGAAAAACTCATTTGGTAATCAGATGAAAATAAGACCTAAGACTATTTAATGATGGTATATAATAAGTGATCTTTTAAAAATAGCACAAACTCTATTAAAGTACCAATTTCGGTCCTTTCTAATTTCACATTCCTTATATGCAATGAGTAGCTATTTTCTCATTTCCTGATGTTTTAACACTTTAAGTTGGCTTGTGTATTATACATTGTTTTGGATAAGGGTATTTGCATATGTTTTGAAAGCTTTTATTACTTAAATGTGCATTCTTTCTTAGAATAATTTCTTAATGGCTCCTTCCCCCTTAGTACATTGTCATTATTTTGTTATGCCACCTTAAAAATTGTTTAAGTAATACTAAAACAATGTAGATGATGAAATATTAGCAAGTCATCTTACCTCTGGCATTTGAAAGCATCTAAAAAGCAGCATGAATACCTATGTTATATTTAGACATATGCTTTGTACATTGATAATATTAATATTTATGAGAATGGGATAGTCTGTTTTAAAATATTTAGATATTAGAAACAAAAAGATATACTTTTCACATAGGATTCTGTGTTGAAAGTTTATTTGCTGTGTATCTTGGTTGTGATCATGTTAGAAATTTCTTTTTTAAAAAATATTTATTTTTTAGTTATAGTTGGACACAAACCCAGGATCTTGCACATGTGAGGCAAGTGCTCTACCACTGAGCCACAACCCCAGTCCCCATGTTAGAGATTTCTATTGAGCATTTCTTGGTGTGTACAATTGGATAAAAGAATAGATTTAAAATAAGATGCTTGATATAAGACATATAAAAATGGTATAGAGATTATTCATATTGGGTTGGTCTATTTTTCTTTTTTTAAATATTTATTTTTTAGTTGTAGTTGGACATAATACCTTTATTTTATTTATTTATTTTTATGTGGTGCTGACGATTGAACCCAGGGCCTCGGACGTGCTAGACAAGCGCTCTATTGCTGAGCCACAACCCCAGCCCAGTCTATTTTATTTTTTAACTATGTAAAAATTTTGATCAGCTACATAACATGAGGTAATTGTATGATAAGTGTTGTTTTCCTGTGTTTTTTTTTGGGGGGGGGGTGGGGGGAGTATACCAGGGATTGAACTCAGAGGTACTCAACCACTGAGCTAGATCCCCAGCTGTATTTTGTATTTTATTTAGAGACAGGGTCTCACTGAGTTGCTTATTTCCTCACTTTTGCTGAGGCTGGCTTTGAACTCATTGATCCTCCTTCCTCAGCCTTCTGAGCCACTGGGATTACAGGTGTGTGCTACTGCACCCAGCTTGTGTGTGTGTTTTGTTGTGAAACTATACAGTCTGTAAGCTACGAATCCTTTAAAGACTCTGTGTAAAAATTGCTGTTACTATTATAAAACCTAAAGTGGGACGACATAAAGATATTGTTTCTGAGATGATACTTTTTTGATCCTAGTTTTGCCAGCAGGAGAAAATGTGGAAGCAATCAGGTTATGGTTAATGTTTAAAAGCTAACTTAACTTATGTATAGCAAAATTGTCCTTTTTTTTCACATATTTGATTCCATTTCCTATTTTAGTTAATCAGTTTTCTTTTATCTGTTTGAACCAAAGTTAGCTCTTTTGAATGATATAAGGGCATGGTAAGTGCTTTAGGGTGTTTAAAGCCCTTTCACATACTTTCTGACTTAAGCAACAATTTGTGTGTGTGTGTGTGTGTGTGTGTGTGTGTGTGTGCGCTTGCATGTGCGTGCATGTTTATTTCTGTGGGTTTGTACATCATTTTTATTTTTATTTTTTTCAGGAAGACATTACCCTTATCTCCTAATTCCTGGAGGCTGGTTAGAAAGAGTTTGACCTTGTCCTGTGGATATTTTTTTTAATGGCAGATAATTATATGAATAGTAGATACTGGCCAAGGTATATTCATAATTTGAATTAGTATCCAGTTTAGATTCTTGTATGAAATGCTTTGTGCGTCTCTGGCTCTAAATGGTCACATGACTAGTTTCATTAAGCATATATATTTTTTAAACTGGTGTCACCACAATTCAGATACTATGATTACTATGTTAATTGCATGTGCTACTATAGTTGCAACCACAGTTACCTATATCAGTACAGTATAGAAACTAAAAATGAATTTTAGCATCATCAATGGAAGATATTAGAAGCTGTCTGGATTCAGTTTTATGCTGATCTGTTTATAAATTTCTACTAACCTGTCATATCATTTTTTCCTTCAATGAACTTGTGATTTAAGGAGAAAGTGACTACTTATGCATTGTGATTCTTATGCTTTGACATCAGTAACTACTTTGTGTACTATAGATAAATCATTTATGTTTATTGATAATGATGTTTTTTTGGGCAGTATTTTTTTTTTTTGGTCATGCATTCATTGAGCTGTTTTATAAAACAATTAGTTTCTGTGTCCTGGTTTTACTATGTATGTGTACATGTGTCTCTATTTATTCATCTTTGTGTCCATTCTCCCAAAGTGAAATGAGCTAAAATAGGTTTTTTCCATGTTAGAAAGCTGAGAAGTATTATAAAATAAAGATACCCTTT
Source organism: Urocitellus parryii (assembly GCF_045843805.1). Classification (NCBI taxonomy): domain Eukaryota; kingdom Metazoa; phylum Chordata; class Mammalia; order Rodentia; family Sciuridae; genus Urocitellus; species Urocitellus parryii. The sequence continues at coordinate 54,925,269 of NC_135547.1, forward strand.
CCCAAAATTAGTTCAGATTTTCTTACTGTGTGGAGTGCCTTTGGTTGGTATAAGAAAAAGTGTATGTTATGGGCTGAATTGTGCCCCCCCCCCCATTCTGATTGTTGAAGACCTAATGCCCAGTCCCCCAGAATAGGACTGTATTTGGAGATAGGGTCTTTAAAGAGTTAAATTAAAATGAGGCTGTCAGGATGTGCCTAATCCAATCTAACTAGTGTCCTGATAAGAAGAGGAAATTTGGACTAAAAACATAAAGTAGCCTTATGCAGGTCAAGGAGAGAGACCTTAGAAGAAACCAAACTTGCTTACATCTTTTATGTTGGACTTTTAGCCCTCAAGGACTATGAAAAACTGTGTTTCTGCTGTTCAGGCTACTCAATCTGTGGTATTTTGTTATGGCAGCCCTAGCAAACAAATTTATAGTATTCATTTTATTTTATTTAATACTTAAAAATAGCTAACTTTTAGAGAATACTATGTACCAGGAACTGTGCTAACCTGGCTCCATATAAAAAACTAATATAATTCTGATGACAATTATTACTGCTATTTTATAGATGAGAAAAGTGGAGTTTAGAAAAGCAAGTACATTGTCTAGGGTTGTGCAGTAAGTAAGTGGAAGGGGTAGGATTTGAATCCAGTCAGAAAGAATTCAGAGCTTGTCCTCTACCAATATCTAAGTAAGATTCGGTGGATTTCAGGCAGTTGTGGATAATGATCCACATCATGTGTGCCTACCCTCTCTATCACTGTTAATATTTTGTCCTTTCCCATGTGCCAATAGGTGATTCTTATTTTCTGCCACCTAGAGAATACTCACAGTCATATCTACAACACCTTGAGAGCCCTGCCCATGGAAAAGCTGTTGTATCACACATAGTGAAATTCCTCTCTGCTCATGTTCCTCTCTCGGTAAAAAATGACTGAGCATAAATGATCTTTGTTTTTTTGTAGCAGGTATTTGCAAAGAGGTAACATCAGTGCAGATAAACATGATATAGTTTAATGATACGGTGAGGAAAAAGATACTGCCACCTTAGGGAACCAAAGAACAATATTAGAAATAATTCCATTTTTAGCAATATTGTGTAATTTTTCCTTAGTCCTATGTCTAAAGTAGATTAAACATGTGCCTCTTCGAGTTTTATACCATCCATGTTCACCTTTCGTATGCACTCTTGCCTTTTATAATTAATTTCAATTAAATATTAGTTTTATTTAATTAATACTGTGTAATTAAAATGCTTATAAGCTCTCAGAGGGCAAGAACCATGTCTTAATATACCATAGACATTTTAAGATACACTAAGCTATAACAGTAATAAAATAATTAAACATCCTTTTCTTCAGTCTCTACACATTGACAACTCCTCTGACACTGAACTATATATAAACTAAAATCAGAAAGCTGTTAGTTATTTCATAATGCTTCTCAAAAGTAGAGTCCTCTTTCTTTGGAAATTCAGTCCAGCCTCTCAAGATCTTTTCAAGAATAAAACTGAATTTTTTCTACTGCAATTTAGGTTCCTTTCCCCTTGATAGGCTTTCTACTGGGGACTGTTGTTCATCATTGCCCATGCAGTTTCTGTCAGAGTACTTGTAAGTTTAAGTGGCCCCTTAGCTGCTGTCTCATACTTCCTTTATCTTTTCTAGCTATTGCGGTCTACTTTCTAATTGCTTTTAAACTTTCTATAGTTTGGCGCCTCAGAACTGTAAGTGCTACTTGATAACATACCCAATCTAAATGTTCTCATTGTGTGTGTGTGTGTGTGTGTGTGTGTGTTACTCCTCAGTTTTCGTGGTGGTGCCATTTTTATTGATGATGACTGTGACTTTTGTGTATAGATGTGACTAACAAATATTGAGAATCCCACCCCACCTTCTTTTCCAAAAACTATCTAGGGAACTCCAAAAATAGCTGTTTATCATACCAGCTAGAAACATCCTGAATGTTCACCTGGACTTTGTTTCCAATTGTGTTTGGTCACAGTTTGGTGAACAAAGTGAATCTCTTACACATGAAAAAACACACATGAAATGGATACTTAAATATATGTTAGAAAACAGTGAAATTTATAGCATTTGGACTCTGAAGGCCTGGTGTTTGGATTGAGACTCCCTTTCTCCCCTCTCTCTCTTCTTCTTCTACTTTTTCTCCTTTTCTTCTTGAGACATCGTCTCACTTCATTGCCCATTTGGCTTGGAACTTGATATTCTCCTAGCCTGACGAATAGCTGGGATTATAGGCATGCACCACTGCACCTTGCTTGGGCTCCAACTCTTAATGGTTGAGTGATTTGGGGTAAAACACTGGAACTTCCTTCAGCCCAAGTCTCTGTCTGTATTTACTGTCATCCTAATAGAGTTATGAAGCACACCATGTTTAAATCATTATAGTAACATTCACTTAAATAAATGATCTTCATCATGGTTCCTAATACACATTTTGGAAGAATGTGTTGAACTACAGCTACTGCTAGCTTATAATGCAGTCGTACATTCATTCCTTCATTACTCAGTGTTAGCTTAGAAGATGGATATGGTTATAACCTTTATGAAAGCTCAGGTTTTCTAAGGTGGCTCCTGGGCTACAGACTGCCTTTAGAGTCACCGTCTTTAGGAAAAGGCACAAACATTGGTGAGCTTTATCCCTAATCTTCCAACTACATGTTAAAATACCTGCATTTTAAACTGAACAGCTGTAGTATCCATTTCCTTTTTCATGTGAAGTTTGGATTTCTAACGAATGTTTAATATACTGTATAAATTAGGGTTTTGACAACTATTTCTAAAGATAAAATCATATGAACTTAGAAAGGGGAAGGTTTCTGGAATACTATGAGATTTGAGGTAGTAGTTAAGAATTGCCCCCCTTTCTGGTAGTATTAAATGTTTAAATACAAAAAGTCACATCTCCTTTAAATATATGGTTTAAAGCAAGTCCTTTTCAAGTTTACTATCCTCATTATAAAATAGTACAGTCCACTTCTGGAAATTAGATAATGGAGGTAAGGGAAATGGATTTATAAAAGACAATTACTCCTACTCTTATATTTCTTATGTAAACCACTATTAATAATTTCATACATTTATATCCATTCAATTATTTTTATGTTGCATACTTAGAATTTTAGAATAGTTCCTACCAGTTTTTAGAGATCTATTTTCCTTTCAGAAATGAATCTCTGTTTTAGGATAAGGTAAACTGATAGAGATAATTTGGGTAGATTATATAGTTGATTACTACAAAGTATTATTTTAATAAACTCTAGCACCCTTACTTCCTTTAATTATAGTCTGGTTACTGACAACTCTAGAAGCATTTTGATTCTTCAAATAGTTGTGGCATGATTTTATCTTTAGAAATGTTTGGATTTATGAACAGTTTGTAATGTGTTTTCCTGGTTAGCTTTAAAAACTTGGGGAGGAATGCCCATGATTTTAACTATTACTGGATTAAAAAAAAATACACAAATTGCTATCAAGATGTAAGACAATACTAAAGCTCCACTTTCTCAGATGGGTAACTATAAAAATAATTTTTTCATACTTATGATATATGACTAATTTGGTGAAAAATCTACAGGTGTTAAATGCATAAGTAGTAGCAGGAAATGTACCAATGTGTCTTATGAAATTTTGTGAATCCCTATTCATTATTTTTGGGGGGCACTGTTGAATTACTATTGCAAATGAAGCAATATTTTCATTTGGAAAAATTACTTGTATTAAACAGATGACTAGGCTGAAATAGCTGCTAAAACAATTTCATGCTTTTGTTTTTAATGTAGTCCAATTATAAAATGTCACATCAGATTGTATGTGAGTACACAAGTGCATAATTTTAATTTTATTTCTGAGTTATCATGTTTTAAGAAGTTGATTAAAATCACCCAAAATATTTTCTAAGCTTTTTTGTATATAACAAATTAACCATTTTAAATGAGTTAAAACAAGATTGAACTTTTGGCAGTTAATACCTTCATTAAAGGAATTGACAAGTTATAGTTATTTATTTTGTCCTTTTTCTTTATACATAGTTAGAAAATGCCATATTTTATTATAAAATCTTATCTGCCAGGGGCTAGGATTGTGGCTCAGAGGTAGAGCTCTTGCCTAGCATGCATGAGGCACTGGGTTCAGTCCTTAGCACCACATGAATATAAAAATAAAGATATTGTGTCCACCTATAACTAAAAAATTAAAAATATCTTATCTACCTATTGAATTAGAATGCTTTTAGCAATCTTCATTTTCAGGGGTCCACTTCTGTTTAAAAAGTTATGATGCTTTATATTTCTTTGTTATCAATCGTGAATACCCCCAAATATGTTTCTGGAAAAAAACGTTTATGGTGCCTGCCTAGACTAATGTTGGTGCCAGTGTTTGATCATCCAGAATAGAGCTTTTTCAAATTATATTCTTTTCTAGCTCTTCATCCTAGGATTTTATAGAGTGCTTCATAAGCTTTGCAAATGTCTCCTGTCCTCAGTTCTGTTTAAAAAGAGAGCTCTACTTATTTAAAGAGGTTACAAAACTAAAATCCAAGTTCAAAGTTCTCCGAATGAATAGTTTATAAGACTAGATAAATTCATTATTGTATACAACTCAGAATGTAGCTTCTAGTCACTTTTTTAAGGCTGAAGTATCTTAAGATTGCAAGATATGCTACCTTAAAATTCTTAACATTTGTAGATTCTTATTTGTGAAAATCTTGACTTTCTTCATATCCTACAACTAAAGCAAAATATGTAAATCATTTAGCTGTTTTGTTTAATAGGACTTGTAGCTCTTGCTTGGTGTTAGGTGTTTCTATTTGCCCAAATAGTTTTACTGTTTTTGATTGACTTATAAAATCAATTCCTACTAATGGAATACTACTTTAATATGCCTGAAAAATGATTAAGGGAAGAAAGCTTTTTTTTTTTTTTTTTTTAAATTGGAAGAAAGCTTTTAAACCACTGATCTTAGAGAAAATATCTATTTCAGTATGTGAATTTAGTGTATCCATTATTTAAAGTGTGTGTGTGTGTGTGTGTGTGTGTGTGTGTGTGTGTGTGTGTGAGAGAGAGAGAGAGAGAGAGAGAGAGAGAGAGAGAGAGAGAGAAACTTTTAAATGAGTTTGTATTTCTATCATGGGACACTGAGTCAGAATTTTAAAACTGGCTCTCCTTGATCTTTATAAAATAAGATAAATGGTGGAACTTAAGATTTCTTGTGCTGCTCTTATGTAAAAACAAAAGAAAATTTTAGTGGTCTGGATTGAGGGATCATGAAAAGCAGGTACACTTAGCTATAAATCTTTGTGGCTAAAGTTTAGATTATGGCAAGTGGCCAAGTAGCTTTTAGGAGAGTAGCAATATCATGACCTTTACATATTTCAGATCTGTCATTGGAGTTTATATTGTCTGTAAAATCAGGGTAAAGTTTATCCAAAACTCTTGTAGTCCTTCTTAATCTGAACCATACAGATTGTGTTAGTCAGTTTTTGGTCACTATGACAAATACTTAAGAAAAATCAATTTAGAGGAGGAAATATTTATTTTGCCTCAGAAATTCAGAAACCTTAGTCCATGATCAACAGACTTCATTTCTTTGTGTCTGAGGTTAGGGAAAAGGTATGGTAGAATAAGGCTGCTCAGCTGGTGTCAGCCAGGAAGGTGGGTGAAAGGGCCAGAAACAAGATATAGTCCCCAAGAGCACACCCCCAGTGACCTACTTTCTCTATCCATGCCCTGCCTACCTATACCACAACCATCCAGTAGTACATTCAGCTATCAGTGGAATAATCCACTGATGAGATCAGAGCTTTCATGATCTAATCCCAAAAGCCTTATCTCTGAACATTCCTGCATTGGTGTCCAAACCTTCAACATTAGTCTTTGGGAGACATTTCACATGTAAACCATAGCAGAGATGGAACATTTCTTTCCAACACAACCATTTTCCTTCTGACAGGGTTCTCTGAATTACCATTACCAAATTGAACTGTCCATTTTGTATCTGTATCTTGATTTCTGCCCTTCTGATTGGTTTGTTTTGCATAATTATGATAAAGCATTTCTGAAGTTTAATTATATAAGCATTACTTGGTTTCTTTTAGGGCAAAAATAACTTTTCATGCACATTTTCCAATTTTCAACACTATTCTTTGCATCTACAATTAAATTATTTCCTTGAAATATTATATCACATACAGAAAAAGAAAATGACTGTATAAACATAGATAGGCATTTTATAGGTAGAACATGAGATAATTTCCTTATGTGGGGAACAATAATACATGAATTCTTTAAGGTCTTGTTTATAATTTATGCAAAAGAATACTTAAGGTAAAGTAGTATATTAGATAATTGTTAGGTAGAAATAGACTGAACTAAAGATGTCTTAAAACACATTTATAAAACAGGCTTACATTTTATGAAATAAAATTATATACTATCAAAAGTAGAGAGATAAAAATAATCATATAGGGATTTTAAATGTATGTAAATTTCCCCAGTTTCAAAGGTGTGAATCTACTCAAAAGTGAACTGTCATTTAACGCTATATAAGCCCCACTGTATTTCCTCAGTATTTTTTGTGTTATTTATTTATTTAAAAATTTTTTAGGGTGCTGGGGATGTGGCTCAAGCGGTAGTGCACTCGCCTGGCATGCGTGCGGCCGGGTTCGATCCTCAGCACCGCATACCAACAAAGATGTTGTGTCCGCCGAGAACTAAAAAATAAATATTAAAAAATTCTCTCTCTCTCTCTCTCTCTCTCTCTCTCTCTCTCTCTCTCTCTCTCTCTCTCTCTCTCTCTCTCTCTCCCCCTCCTCTCTCACTCTCTCTTTAAAAAAAAATAAATAAAAATTTTTTAGGTGCTAGGGTTGCATTCAGCCACAAAAGGGGAAAAAAGTTCCCTGGAGATTCAAGTTTACTTGGGATTGTTTTAGAGTAGACCACTGATACATGTGTTTGTTTGTTTGGTTTCAGTTCCTTCACTCTAAGGGAGGTGGTGGTGGTGATAGGGTAACATTTTCTAGTTTTAAATATATCTTTATAAATTGAGCATTTTACTTGATGAAAATGTACTTGCATTAGCCTCTCCTATTTTTTTCCCCCATAAGGCACTAGTTAGTATTAAGTGACCAATGCATAAAATCAGACCACACTGAAGTCTTAGTAAGCCAAGGGTAAATCTTTTTGACACTGCTAAAACAACCAGAATAGATACCACTCCACAGTAAAGAATGGGGTGAGAATTTACTGTGAAAGAGAGAAAAGCTCTGAAAATCTGAACAGTGACTAAAATAGAAGAAGATGGGGAGAGAAGGAGGAAGGGAGGAAGAAAGAACGAACATGAACACCAGCCAGAGCCAAGGAACATTCAGGAATTACCTTTTTACATTAAGTCATTGGTTTAAAGACAAGAAAAAGTCAATTCTGACTTCGGAAACTTAGCCTTCTTGGACACATGCTAAAAAGAAAAAAACAAATGAAGAAGGGAGAGAAGAGTGGAAGAGATCAGTGGTAACATTCATAGCAGTCACTTGCAGATATTGAAACTGTTAGTAACAGATACAAACTAGAGGTGGTGGTTATGATTTTCTAGTGGTCTTTAGAAGTAGTAGTTGAGATAGTTGGATGGAGAGGAATGTAGTAAAGACATAGATAGAAGATCTCTGTATATTAGCAGTTCAACGGTAAAAAGATTGACAAGGAAAAGTCACAAGGTATTACCTCTGTGGAGTCAGCTGCAGATAGGAATTTCACCAGTTTGAGAAACCTCCTCTTCCTCCTCTCAGCTTTGATTCTGAGGACAAATAGTTTTAACTGGAGAAACTTTCCTCCCTTCCCTTTATTGGAATCATTCCTGTATTTTGTGTGCTTTAAGACTGTATGAAAAAAAAAACAACTACTGGTATCTTAATAATATGATATTGGTGATTGTAGAACCTGTGACACACATTGGTCAGTCATTTGGCCCTAGTAACCATCTTTTTGCATCTGAATTATTCCAGTCATATCTTGAGCATATTATAACATGTTCAGATCACTAGCAAGTATAATAATATATTGTAGACAGAGACATGTTTCAACCTAACACCTTAAAATAGATGTGTTGGAATGGAAACTTTCATCTCCTTAGAATACTTTTTTTCTTAAAATGTCTCGTTTCCTACTGATTCTAGGTAGGGAGGTATTTGGCTTTGCTTATCTGCTTCCTGGCTGTTGGGGATTTTAATATTCCACATAAGTGCACCAGTTTTCTTTGCAAATAAGGACACAGAGATTACATAATTATAAATATAAGATTCATGTTGCTAAAATAATGCAAGAGGATGAGTATGTGTATCTTTGAGTAAGCTGCTTATTTTTATTAAAATAGGAAGATTCATATTATAACCTCATCTAATTTATTTGTTTATTGTCCCCTAGTTGGAACCAAGGACCATGTTCTGGCCTTTGATTTCTTGTAAAGTACAAAATTAGTGATACTGATTAAAATGTAATGCAGTCCTTTTAATTTTGGTATTATACAAGGAGATTCCTCCATCCACTAAAATGTTTCTGAAACAAAAACAGTAAGTACTAGTATAACTATAAGCATCCATAATTAAATGGGTAAGATGAAGTTCATTTGCATGACTAGTAGAGTTTTAAAAAGTTGTGTAGTTTGAATAAATTAAAGTAGAGGAAATCATATACCAAACCAATTTAAACATGTCTTGCCTTTCTGACATGTCTACATTATGTATAGGACTTGCTTAATTAGAAAGATGTGTTGGAATCATGGCCCATGAGTTTGGAGAACAGTGAGGGGCATCAGGGCCTGGATGACAAAGCTGGACTTGAGTAGAATCAAGATTATCCTAACTGTCTAGATATTGAATTTTTTGTGGAATAAATCATCAGTGCAGAATCGAGACTTTGGAAATGATAGCTGGACCACAAGTACAATTGAGGAGAGTAGCCATTTCTTTAAGGTTGGCTAAATCATCACCAAATGATCTTAGATATGATGAGCAGCAGTGGTTAAGAATGTAACCTTTGGAGTCTAACTGGACCTGAATCCTGATAGGTTGTGTAATCTTGCTTTTCTCATTTGTAAAATGAGATGATAAAAAAAGAGCCTCTACTTCCAAGGTATGTGGAGAAAATTAAATGTCAGTCGTTTCCACTGTTGTTACTAGAAGAGGCAAGAGATTTGGTTTTGGATACCAAAAAATGGAGTTGTTTTGTAGAAATAGTTCAAATGTAAGTGGAAATATCTGCCAAGCTGTTGGAGAAATTAAACAGAAATTAGTTAAAAGGGACAGCAAAAGTTTTTGTAGGTCAGTGTCTTAGTCTATTTGTGCTGCTATAAGAGAATATCTGAGACTGGGTAATTTATAACGAACAGAAATTTAGCTGCTCACAGATATGGAGGTGGCATCTGCTATGGGGCTTTCTTGATGCCTCTTCCAGAGGGGAGGAACGCAGTGTCCTAACATGGTAGAAGGCAGAAGGGCAAAGCGGGGGGGGGGGGGGGGGAAGGCCAAAGTTGTCCTTTTATAACAGCAGTAATCCCTCCCAAGAAGGCTCCTAAAATGACCATAAAGACAATCAGATTTCAACATGGGTTTCAGAGGAGTCAGAGTTTCAAATTATAGCATTCCTCATATAGGAGTCATAATCCAAACCATAGAGAACTTGGGACTTCCTGAGGGAATTTAGAGGAGACAGAATAAAGGGTCCAGGAGTGTATATCAGGGATTATTCACATTCAGAGAGCAGAAAGATGAACTAAAGCTAGTGGAACAAATAGGGGAGATAAGGAGCATGGCTTTGAGGACCAAAGCGAAAAGGAGGTGAGCAAAGTGAAGTGAAGACTTTCACAAAGTTGAAGAAACCTGTGTATTCTTGAAGACAGTTGAAGAAACCAAGAGAGTTGATCAAATATGTGATCATACCCTCAGGCCCTTTTCCACAGAAAAGTACTAAAAGTATCCTGTTGCCGTCAGTGAAACTTTACACTATTACATGGTATAAAAGTTATTTAGTGTGGTAGTAATCAAGAATTTGGCAGCTGAAATGAACTAAATGGCCCCCTGATAACCTCCAAAGAAGTTGCTCTCCTACTGTAAGTGCTCACCTGATTACCAGGGAGTAATTAAGGTAGTGAGAAGAAAGGAGCTTCTGGTAATTAGAACTTGGAATTAGTCCTGTCTGTTTTGAAGAGCTGTGATTGTAAGCAGATTCTGTGAGAGCATCAAAACCGGTAACAAATATAATTGATGAGCACTGCCAATGTTATTTGCATAGCTGTTTAACAGAGGAAGTAAATAGTTATAGAAGATAAGCAAGAGAGCTCCAAACTGAAACATTGCTGCCTGGGCTTTACTGTCAATGCTGATGATACACTTACTTTTACTTCAGTAATAATTTAATGTTTTGTTCTGCAGACTAGACTCCTTATAGTATTAGGAAGAATTCAAAAGGTAAAGAGAGCCCTGGTCAATACTATATATGTTATTGCTAGTAAATTTTCTTTTAATATTGCCTGTGCCAAATTTTAGAAAATGTAATAATCGAAGCTAGTATGCAAGCAGTAGCTTCTGTAATAAAATAATTTTTTATTATGTACCATGATGTAAGCCTTATTGCTTGCTTTGATTTATATGCAAATATTTCTTTTTCTTAGAGTTTATACTGCTTTCAGCTGCTATCTTAGTTTTTGTGCTCTAGACTATCTCCGTTTTTTCCATGATTACCACAATAAAATAGGCAAGCAAGAAAAAGTATGGCTAGTTCCTGTCTCATTTTGTGTATTTGTTTCAGTAGCAGTACCAATCTTTTAGGCTACCAGTATTGTCGATGTCATGAATTTACAGTAAACCCGTAGAATTTACATATATAAAACATAGATGTCATGCTGGTGAATTCAACTTACAAGCCATGGAATAGAACTCTTGCAGTGAGGCTATTAGTTTCAGGTAATTTAAATCTCAGTGGGAACCAAGAAATGGATTTTGAACTAATATATTTTTGAAGTCCTCAAAGATAGGCTGTTGTAATATTCTGTGTAAAGAGAAAAAAAACATTGGTGATGTTTTTAAGGTAAAGAGGTTTAAATTTAATGAAGTGATTAAAAGTAATTTCAAGATTTATTTCCCCTCTATAAACAATGTTTTTTGTTGGCTTAAAGGAAATTGGTTTAAAAATTAGGCTCCTCTTCAACATAATGTCAAATAGAATGAAATATCTCTCTGAATGTTGGGAACTTTTCCTAATAGGAGAAATGCAAAATTACATGTTTTTAAGGATATACACAAGGCCTAATGCAATTTATTCATTAGGTTCTGTTGTTAAGATGGTAGGCATTGCTTTCAAAGGATATTTTATACTAGCTTTTATATCAGTTAAATTTGTATCTTGATAAAATGTTTTGCTAATTTTATTTATTTATTTATTTTTAAAATTTTTTATTGGTTGTTCAAAACATTACAAAGCTCATGACATATCATCTTTCATACATTTGATTCAAGTGAGTTATGAACTCCCATTTTTACCCCAAATGGGCTAATTTTAGAACTTAGAGGAAAGTGTATAACTATTTTAAAGTACAGGTAGGAGTAATCATAGCTAATTTCAAGACTAACATTTCTAACATTTATGGTAACTAATGTTAGAGATCATCAGTTATGTGTTCCTTGTCTACATTGTCATATCATCTTGTGTAAGTTTCTCGCCCATGTAATCTGGAATTATAATCATTTGTGTACTTCTGTATCTCTTTTAGGAGACTGTGAGATCCTTGAGGTTAGAACTGTATTTGTGTTTCTATTCCAAACAATTTCACACACTGCCGAGTCATTCTGGGAAGGTTCCTACAATGTGTATTTAAAGGATCTAGCAAGATTTGGGACCTACTCCTGCTCCCTCTCTAAAGGTTTTGAGGAAAGTTAATACCACTGTTATTATCCAAGGAAGCATGTTAATTGTGCAAGTCAAATTATAGATCAGAGAAAATAGTAATGTCCATGTTGGAATAATTAATATCTTTTTGTTTTTAGTATTTCACGCAATGTCATTTCCAAGAGGACCGTTTGTTACTGTGTACAAATTCTACTAGTAGTGTAAGTCCCTTCATAAAAGGGCTGTGCTTGGTTTTTATGTTTCCATTATGTCATTACTAACATTGCCAGGAATACAGTAGATGCTCATTAAAATTTTGAATAACTCATCTGTGTGTGTTTATTGTCAGTATATTCTCCCTACTCTCCCATTAGATAATAAGTAATTTTGAGGGTAGGATCCAAATGTTAGCCATTAAAAAAAATTTGTCCACATTCAACACAGTGCCACATGTGTCAAAGGTTACTATGATCATTCCCATTTTAGGGGGTATTTGTTAAGATAATTTAGAGGATCTAGAGTTTAGCTTTATTAACAGCTATGATTTATAACTGTGACAAAGTAAGGATACACAGCTGGATCATAAGGGGAAAAAGATAAAGGCAGAGTCTTGAGGAATCCAAAAGCTGCCTTGCTGGCTCCCTCCTAAGAGGGGTTAACAAAAAACAACTCTGTTCCCCCATGGAAGCAATAGGGACTGGGGATATAGCTCAGTTGGTAGAGTGCTTGCCTTGCATGCACATGGCCCTGGGTTCAATCCCCAGCACTGCCAAAAAAAAAAAAAAAAGGCAGCAACATATGTGCCATGTTCCCACCTGTTGCAGGCCAAGCTGGCCATTAGGCACTCTGTTTAGCATGTACCCAAGTTCTAGTCTCTCCAAACGAAAGGCATAAAATTTTTGTTCATATAAATAGGCATGGCAAACTAGAGAGCAGTGGCAACCCTCCCCAAATCCACATTCCCTGACACTAGCCAAGGGCCAATTTTGTAAGCAAGCCTCTGTAGAGAACAGTCTTAGGCTGGTATGTTTTTCTGTACAACATGGCTTTGGATGAATACTGCTTTTGATAAGAGAAGGAAACCATATGGCATTTCTTTTAGTACTTCAAATGAGTCACATGTTTAATTCTTTGGACAGGGGGATTAAGGTTTCTATTCTTTAGTAGAGGTGCCTCTGATGCCTTGGCAGTTTAAGTGCTTGTTCCTCAACTGGCACTCTTGTTAAATTCACTTTTTGAATGAATCTAGCAACCATAGCTGACTCCTCCACCCCTAGCCAGAGCTTGAAAGCTTGCTGAAAGTATAGTTGCTTATATTCCATGTCTTCTTGCAGATACAGTCAGCTAGACATACTGTTGTTGAATTCTGGTTACAGATAGTTTTTATAGAGCCATATAATAGTGTATTGGCTTATATTCAGACTTTAATTTTCTTTAATTTGGTGGGTGGGGTATTCATGGGAGTAAAGAAAATAATAAAGCAAAGACAATATGCGTATTCTAGAAAATCTGGGCTTATTGTTGTAGTGTCACCTGTTCTAAAATGTTCAAAGCTTAATTTTTGAGCTATTTAGATAAATCATGGATAGATGGCACCTCCATGGTGATTGATAGAAAAGCACCTTTGATTACTGCTTTATTTGTGGTTTTTCTATGATAACATGTTTTCTGATTCTCAAGGTTTCTATCAATTGGGCTTTACCTTCCTACTTTTTGGAATACAATTATGGCATTTTTGTATTCAGCAGAGGCCCCCACACTTATCAGGAACTCAGTTCTTCTGGCTGATTTCAACTATTTGCAGTATTCCTTGCATTTTTGCAAATTAAGAGGAAAAAAAGACACTTATGTGTCTTAGAGAATCGTGGGTGTCAGCTCAGGCTCTCACCCAGTTAATCTTATGTTTTGAAAAGAAAAAAAAATGAAAGGTGCTATTGACAGTGAGATGTGACAGCTAACAGCAGAAGGAGGAACTATAAAAATATAGTAGTCTTATTTCACAGAGAGAAAAACAGCCTCACAGTCTTCAATGGTTTCAGAGGGCATTGCTGTATTATTGCACAGAATAGAAATTGATCCTGATGAGGAATCATCAAGGGGAGATTCAATGTACTCTTCATCAGTGTGGTCTATGTATAATATATTTTCTAAAATCTTCCATCAGGAATGATTAGCTCCCCCCTTTTAAAAAGATGTCTTTCAAGCACATGACATACATTCATGGATCACTGATTATGCTGGATGAAACACTTACTGTATTTAGTTGTCCTTATGAAAGCTCATGGAAAAATAGATACCTATGACATACTCAGCACTTAATATAATTAAAAAAGTTAATGGGTATGACTATAGAATAACTGTGCCAAATGAACGAGGGAAGATTCTAGAAATATTTTCTAAAATTTAGAATGTTTTTTTCATTTTTCCCCATGGTGTTACAATAATATTTCTGAGATTTGCTTATAAGGAAAATAATTGGTTACCAATAAAATATATTGTTTTAAAAAAGTTTTGGAGGCATATAAGTTTTAAAACATTGTTGGGAAAGGGAAGGAAATTAAGGATAGAAATAAGATAAAAAATACTTGAACCCTGGTGCCATGCTACAGGGAGGGGAAAAATATACCCTATTTTTCAGGTTTTTGGAATGCGTTTCTTTAGCAAGCTGGCAGTTTTACTTATCAAGTGGGAAAGAAATGATGCCAGTTATATAAAGGTCTATTCCTGTCCCAGCCTGTCTGCTAGGCAACTGTGCAATAACATTTACTGATCACTTACTATGTGTGCCAGGCACTGAGATAAATAAATGTTTTTCATGGATGACCTTATTTAATCCTTACTGTAATCCTACAAGGTGATCATTATTATCTCCACTGTGGGTAGAAACTAAAATTTAGAGAATGTCATCAACCAGCCCAAGGTTAGCTGTGCATGACACTGAACTCTGTTATCTCTGAACTGCTATGCTGTGCTGTTTCTTACCAACATACTCCCTAGGTGGCATGATATGATACCCAGTAGGTTTGTTCCAGTCACTATAGGGCTACTTAGATAATTGTATATTAAGAACATGCAACAAAGTGGTTCCTTTTTCTTCTAGGAATTTTTTAGTAGGGAAATTTACCAGTTATAAACTCTTCCTTGGTTGTTTTGATACTTTCTTTTTTTTCATATTTTTTCAGTTGAGAATGGATATTTACATGCTAGGCAAGTGCTGAATCACTGAGCTACAACTCCAGCCCCTGATACTTTCTTATAAGCATCTCCAATTGTTCATTTACAGATAATTCATTTATCTTACTGAACATGGATATTCAGAAACCATAATTCTGGA
This sequence comes from Urocitellus parryii, assembly GCF_045843805.1. NCBI lineage: Eukaryota > Metazoa > Chordata > Mammalia > Rodentia > Sciuridae > Urocitellus > Urocitellus parryii. The sequence goes on from NC_135547.1 coordinate 54,940,485, forward strand.
ACTCTCTTTCATTGCTTTTGGTCTCCTTAGTGCTACCAAAGCTGGAACAGTGCTCCTTTTCTCCCCAACACCCAATGTTGAGGGCTTCTTCCTGACCCCCAATCCCTTGCTGCCACTAGTTGCAAGGGATTCAGGGATTGCTACTTCTGTTATTGTTAATGTACATTATTTTAGGGGTCTAAGTGTATTTTTCTGGGTAGTCTTAAAACTTAAGTATTTTATTTAAATTTATTTTACTTGTAAAATATGTCCCAGGGTTTTTTTCTTTTGACAATGATTTACAAATAGACTTTAGAATACAACTTTTATGTAAATTGGAACTGCTTGCATAACATATAGAGAAATTTGGGGATACTTTTCTATCAGATAAGCTTGAATATTATTAATTTGAATCCTATGATATATATGAAATTGTATATGCTATAGTTAGTTTAACACTTCAGTTGCTATAAAAGCATAATTTCAATAGTATGTAAATTTAATGTAACTTTGGAGACAAGAGTTGGTTTGTTCATTTCAATGTTAATTTATTTAAGTTTTAGATATTTTAAAATAGGCTTGCTTGTGTAGGCCTGGTAATGTCTTTTATTTCAGTTTCATTACATTTTGAAATGAAAGTTACTTTAAAATAGGCTCCAAGGAGGTGTTAGTTAAATTATTAGTAATGAGTTTGGATGCTTTGAAAAAAGTATACTTGTCAATGAATAAACATAATGGAACAGCAGTAGAATCCCTTAGTAATGTTGCTGTTACACAGCACACTACCTGTTACAATGACTACTTTTGCCATAGCATTGTTTTACTATGTAGGGTGAGTTTTGGGAGCAGTAGGATTTTACTTGGACATTAAAAGCTCTGTTATTTTGGGCTGTTGAATTTTAGATTATATCATATTACAACTTCCATTAGAGGCAACCACACTTGGAAACCTAGTTCTAGAATCTTGGAGAGTTGGTTTATTATCCAGTTGGTTCATTATCCATTATCCCTGGTTCATTATCTCAATTTGATTTTGCTTCCTGTTGTGTATAGTTTTGCTGGTATTTGTTATGTTATCCTTTGAATTTCTATTTCTTCCACTTGTACACATACTACAACCACCTTATAGAAAAACTAGTTAAGAAAAATAGAGTCTTCCCCCTTCCTATTAAAAAAAGCCTTTTAATCTCACTGTTCTGAGGAAAATAGTGTTAAAGTTTGTATGTACGTGATTTTTTTTATTGTTACTCTCCATTATATTATGGTTGTCTTTTCATGAGAAAATATATACAACTACATACTTTTTAGAAGGTCTATGCTATTCTTTTACACTACAGATTTGGCAGATACTCCATTCTCCAAAAAACCTGTAGACTATTTTGGTAGTAGAGAGATCTTATTTGGTTTACCTTAGGGAAATAAACTGTAGGTGGGCAGCATTAGACTTATAGGGGGCATGTAGGTCCAAGTTAAAAGAAGAAGGAAATAATATATGGATTGATAAGTGAGTAATGAGCTTTAACAGAATAATCCTGCCTCATAGAGAATGGAGGTATAATGAATGACAGAGTCCTGCCAAATGCGTTGTCTAGATAAACAAGTCATTTCAGGTGAAGGGGAAATTGAGGACATAGAGAGGAAGATGAAGAAAGTTTCTTACTAATATTGTTCCCTCACAGAGAATGAGGGAACAGTCCTCTCTCTTTGAAAGTGTATGTTTTGCATTTGATGGATATATACAATATACAAGTATTTCACTGTCAAAAGACATTTAGAATACTTTCAAGTTTTTACCAGTACAATTCTAAGATGAACATGTTTATTTGTGCAACCTTAAATACATGTTTAATTTTTCTCTTTAGATATAATAAATAAAATTTGTCAGAGAGTATGCCTACTTGAAGACTTTTGATAACTTCTACAAAGTTGCCAACCTTCACTCATGTCTTTTGTGTTCCACTTTTATTAGGGAAATAGAAAATAACTTACATTTTAGGATACTTACTATGTATGTGACATTTACTGTTATTTAATTTTCACATTTTTTGAGGTAGATGGTATTATTACTTTCTTCAAGAAGAAAAACCTGAAGCTGGGAGGGATAATATAACTTGCTTAAAGTCACAGAATTTGTGGGATTTTTTAGATTCAGGTTTGATACCAAAGTGTCTGGTCTTTGTACTGCATTGGATGAATCTTTTTAATTCTTCTGTCACATTTCTGTAATCATCAAACCATGTTTTACTAAAGAATAGGTTATCTAGACTGAGAACACAAGAGCAATTGAAATTAACATCCCAGGATTTTGTTTTTCTTTACTTTGTTCTCAACATAACCATTTAGTAAGAACACCTCTGTTCTCTGACTAGAAACGTTAGTCTTCTCCTTAACTAGCCATATCATCTTCTTTATCAGAAAGGTAAGAATGTTAGGAAGAGGAAAATTCAGAGCAAGAAACCTATCCTATCCCTTATCTAAGGGGATTTTAACCTGAGTTTTAAAAAATCATTTTTACATTTGACTAATTTCAGAAAAGTTTTATTGATCTTTCAGGTACAAAACACTGGAATAGCCGATATCAGAGAGGTAGGGTTATGATAGAAATGGAACCTTATTCTTACCAAATATATAATCTAGTTCAGAGAAAAAATAATGTGTAGACATACATACATATATATCCATGTATATTCATGTATATTTTGTTGTCTTAGTCAACTTGGATTACTGTTACAAAATGCAATAGCCTGGGTGTCTTAAATAACAGACCTTTTTGACAGTTTTATGGGAAGGCCAAGGTTAAGGTACTGGTATGTTTGGTTTACTGAGGGCCCTCTTTCTGGTTTATAGACTGTCTCCTTCTCACTATGTCCTCACATGGCAGAGAAGCTCTGATATCTCTTCCTCTTCTTATAAGGGCACTAAATCTCATTGTGGGGACTTTACTCTAAACCTAATTACTTCCCAAAGCCCCCAACTTCTAATACAGTCACATTGGGGGTTGGGCTTCAACATAAGAATTTTTGGGGGGGAGGAATCAAACATTCAGTACATAACAGGTATTTTTTTATTCTATTATTATTAGAACTTTATGGTTATACATAGTAGTTTTGTGTTCATCCTGGTAAACTCATACATGCATGGAAATTTGTTGAGAGCCACAGCCAAAGGGGCCCCAGCAAACTTCCAGCTGCCAGCAAACTTCAAGCTGCCGGCTGATGATTGGCTCACAGTGGCCCCAGCAACATTTAGCTGATTGGCTCCTCTGCGGTGATGTTCATTGGGCTGTTTCCCTGCCCTTCAGACTACGGAACTGCTCATTGGGGGACTTCTTTGGCTCCGCCCACGCGACCCAGCCAATCGGCCTCAAGAGCAGGAGGATTGTGGGAGGTGGTTGGGTGTGTGTGGGGAGAGGCTTGTGGAAGCCGGTGGTGGCAGTTGGGCTCTGAGGGTTTTTTTTCTGAGGAGCTGTTTTGTTTGGCGTTTGTAGTTCTAAAAATAAAGTTAGTTTCTTTTGACAAGTGGCTCCTGAATTGTGCCCAGCCAGACTGCGGCAGAAATTGATTTCAACTCATGATCCTCTCTACCTTTCCCCTTCCATCCTCCCTCTCATTCCCACTCAACTCTCCCATTCTTCTTCCTTTAATAGACTTTCTTTTGTTCCTCTATTAATTTATATTTGATTGGCTCTTTATATTATCTCATCTTCCCTCTCCCTTTTCTTTATTTTACTCTAGCTTCTGCATATGAGAGAAAACATTCAACCTTTGAGTTTCTGAGATTGGCTAATTTCACTTAGCATGATATTCTTCATTTCTATCCATTTACCAGCAATTGCCATAATTTCACTCTTTTTTATTTAATTTAATTTATTTATTTTTATTAGTTGCTCATGACAATACAATGATCTTGAATCAAATGGGGTATAATTTCACTCTTTTTAATGGCTGAATAGAATTTCATTCATAATCAGTTTCTTAATCCATTCATCTGTGGACAGCTATCTGGGTTGATCACATAATTTAGCTATTTTGAGTTGTGCTGCTATAAACATTGATGTGGCTGTGTCACTGTAGTATGCAAATTTTACATCTTTTGAAAAAATGCTGAGGTATGGGATAGCAGGGTCATATGGTGGTTCCATTCCTAGTTTTTTTTTTAAACCACAGCTGAACTTTTATTTTATTTTTTTAGAGAGAGAGAGAATTTTTTAATATTTATTTTTTAGTTTTCGGCGGACACAACATCTTTATTTGTATGTGGTGCTGAGGATCAAACCCAGCGCCACGAGCATGCTAGGCGAGCACGCTACTGCTTAAGCCACATCCCCAGCCCCCCATTCCTAGTTTTTGAGGAATCTATAACAAGTGTTTTCTTAAGAACTTAAATAATTTAAGACAATATATTAGAAAATAGTGTACAGTAAATATTTTAGTGCTTTGGGCATATAGATTAGAGGAAAACTTGAGGTCATGTAGCTAGTGAGGCAGAAAGACATAGAGACAATATATTGTTTATATATATATATATGTATATATATATATATATATATATATATATATATATATATATATATATATATATATATATATAATCTGTCTTAGTTTGTCCAGGCTGCTGTAATAAAGTACCATAAATGGAGTAATGTATAAGCAACAGAAATTTATTGATCACAGTTCTGTAAACTGGGAAATCCAAAATCATGGTACCAGCACACTTGATGTCTGTTGAGGATTCAATTTCTGTTTCATAGATGGCACCTTCTTGCTACATCCCACATGGCAGAAGGAGCAAACAAGCTCCCCTGAGGCTTTATTATAAGGGTCTTAAATCCATTTAGGAGGGTTGCACTTCCATAGCACTTCTCCATCCCCTCCCCATCTTAATACTATCACACTTGGAATAAACAAACATCCTGACCATAACATTATCCTTAGTACAGATCATAGTGCCTGTCACAAAGTAGTCACAAAGTAGTCAGTAAGGTGTGTTAAATGGATGAATGAAAAATCATTGAAATGTACTTTTGAATTGCCAGGTAGTCAGGTAGTCCACTTGCCCAGTTCAATTCTAGTAGGGGCATTAAAATAACAGAATACCATTTTATACTCACTAAATTGCAAAAAAAAAAAAAAAAAAAAAAAAAAAGTCTGAAAGTACTCTCATTTTCTGCTTGTAGAAGTGTAATAGGTATAATCATATTGGACAGCAAATGGATAGTATCAATTGAAGTTGAAGATTACTAATTATATCTTATGATTTAGCAGATCTCCTTTACTATGTAAATTTTTGAGAAACTCCCACCTATGTTATTGTATTAGTATCCTGGGGCTGCTATAACAAATTACCACAAACTGAATGCCTTAAACAACAGAAATGTATTATCATATTTCTGGAGGCCAGAAATCTGAATTTTAGATGTTGGCAGAGCTGCACTTTTTACAATAGATCTAGGGGGAAATTTTTTACCTCTTTGTTTCTGATGACTCTGGGCTTGTTGATGCACCATCTATTCTTCCAGCTTTACAAGGTCTTTTGCTTTTCTTGTTGTGACTCCTCTCTATGTCTTTTTTTTAAAATATTTTTATTAGTTTGTTACCCACCCTCCCTCCCTCCCTCCCTTCCTTCCTGTCCTTCCTTCCTTCCTTCCTTCCTTCCTTCCTTCCTTCCTCCCTCCCTCCCTTCCTTCCTTCCCTCCCTCCTTCCTTCCTTCCTTCCTTCCTTCCTTCCTTCCTTCCTTCCTTCCTTCCTTCCTTCCTTCCTTCCGATGTGGCACTGAGAATTGAACCCAGTGCCTCACAAGTGCTAGGCAAGCACTCTACCACTGAGCTACAACTCCAGCCCCCTCTATGTGTCTTTTATAAGAATACCTTTCATTGAATTTAGGGTCCATTTATTAGTTGACTATTATATAATTATAGGATATCATTTTTTATCTTTGGGACTATTACTTGTTCTAAAGTCTTTACCATGTAACATTAAGTAGCTACTCTAGATTTCTTATGATTACCATTTGTGTGATACATCATTTTCTATCATTTTACATTAACCCATCTGTATCTTTGTATCAAAAGTAAATCTGGTGGACAGTATATATTTCAGTATTTTTTATTATTTCTTATGAAGGAGTTAGAACATTAGCTTTTTAATTTTTTTTTTTTAGTTGTTGATGGACACAGTATCTTTATTTTATTTATTTATTTTTATGTGGTGCTGAGGATTGAACCCAGTGCCTCGTGCAAGGCAAGCACTCTACCACTGAGCTACAACCCCAGCCCTATTTCAGTATTTTTAATTCTGTGTGAAAACCTCTAACTTTTAATTGGTTTGGTTAATTCATTTATATTTAATGCAGTTGTTAATATGGTCATTTATATTTTCTTTTTTGGTATTTGTTTTCTATCTACTCCATTTGCCCTTTCTTTTGACTTTTTTCCTACCTTCCTTTTGATCATTATGTTGAAGCTTACCTATTGATTTATTAGATATGCCTCTTTGTTATGGTTTCCAGTAATTTTCAAAAGGTTTATAATATGCAATTTTAACTAATGACACCATAGCTTTAAATAACATATATATTTCCTTGTATGAGCACCTAAAATAAGCATACTTATATTTCCCCCATTTTTTCAAAATATATTTTTTTAGTTGTAGTTGGACACAATATCTTTATTTTATTTTTATGTGGTGCTGAGGATCGAACCCAGGACCTTGCACATGTCAAGTATCATAACCCCAGTCCCATCCCCCATTTTTTGTGTTATTATATATTTTATTTCTACATATAATTCTGACCATACATTATATTTTTTCTTTAAATTATCAGTTATGTTTTAAAATAAACTGTAAACACTGTCCTATGTATTCTCTATATAGTGTCCTATATATCCTTTTCCACACACAGTTCTGTAAGTCTTGATTCCTATGTGTAGATCTGAATTTGGGTCTGTTATCAATTTCCTTCAGTCTGAAGGATTTCCTTTAAATATTTTTCATAGTATAGGTATTCTTACATTGGACTTTGCATTGCAGTTTTTCATTGAATTTTTAATGTTTGTCTATATATGTATTCATCTTCATTTTTGAAAGACATTTTTACTGGATACAGATTTCTAAGATGACATTTGTTTTTTCCCTTTTTGTGATTTGTTTTCTTTAATCACCTTGAATATATCATCCATGATTTTCTGATATGGATTGGTTTTGATGAGCAGTCAGAAATCATTTTAAAACTCTGTTCCCCTCTATGTAACATGTCTTTCTATCTTCCATTCATACTTTTTTGTTTATCATTTTTTGAGAAGATGATTATGATGTACATTGGAGATGTTTAAAATTTTTTTTAAAAAATGTTTATCTTATTAGGGGTTCATTGAGTTCTTAAATATGAAGGTTGATATCACTTATTAGATTTGGAAAAATTTTGACCATTATTTCTTTAACTGTTTCTTTGTATTTATTTCTCCACTATTTTGGAAGTCATTTCTATAGAAGACCACTTTATATTATGTCATTGAGGTTTGGATATATTTTTTCAGCCTTTTTTTCCTCTCTGTGCTTCAGATTGGTTGTTTTTATTGAAATTATTTTAATGTCACTCATGTTTTCTATTATTGTGTCCAATCTCCTAAGCTCATATTGTGGAATTTTTCAGATATGATGTTTTTTTTCAACTCTTGAGTCCCAGTTGCTTCTAATAGTTTTTCTTATTATATTCATGTTTCTTTTTAAATCTTAAATATACTAGTAATATCTTTTTTAAACCTTTATTTTATTTATTTATTTTTTTGTGGGGCAGAAGATTGAACCTGGGGCCTCACACATTGTAGGCGAGCGCTCTACCACTGAGCCACAACCCCAGCCCCTATACTAGTAATATCTGTGTTAAATTTCTTGCTTGCTATTTCTATCACTTCTGTCATGTCTGGGGATTCATTTCCATTAAGTCACATTTTCCTGCTTTTTTCATAATCTAGTAATTTTTGATTAGCTGCTAGATATTAGAATGTGACATTGTTCAGTGTTGGAATTTAGTTATTTTTAAAGAGTATTATATTAGGCTTTGTTTCAGGATGGAGTTTGTTTGTTTTGAGATGCTAGGGATTTAACCCAGGGCCTTGTGTGCCCTCAGCAAGAACTTTACCACTGAGCTACACCCTCAAACTCCAGTTAATTATATGAAGATTAGCTTGATTATTTTAAAACTCATTTTTAGGCTTTGTGTACATGACTCTAAGGTAGCACTTGCTCTGGGCTAATTTAGTCCTACACCTAAAGTGTGACCTTTTTCTGGTTTCTGCACTCTGAGGAATCAGAACTCAAATGTCTCTGAGTTGTAAGTGATCTCCATTAGGTGTTAATTCTCTGGTAGTTCTCTTTCTGATACTTTTTCTCATGGAGTCTCCTCTATGCAGATGCAGATTGTTATTCAGCCAAAGAATCAAGTAGACTGTACTGCAAATCTGGAATTATTTTTCAGTGGGGATTACTCTTCTTTGGTAACATGCTCCATAAATCCAAAGTGCCTCAGCCTCCCCCATCTCTAGGCTCTCTTTTCAGCTCTGCATTGATGTAGTACTCTGCATGTTTTGTCCCCTTCCTGCCTTGAAATGTGGAAAGTACTTCCAACACAAAGCCTGCATGGCTATAGGGCCCACTTAATTTGTTTCCTTTGTCTGGGGATCATAGCCCCTGCAGCCTATTGTTCAAGGTATGCAAACAATTATTTTATGCATTCTGACTGATTTCCTAGTTATATACAGATGGAAGGCCAGTCTAGTACCAGTTATTTCTTTATGGCTAGAAACAGCAGTCCCTCCATGTAGCTTTTTTTTTAGATGTAGAAGGTGTTTTTAGTTGCCTGTTTTAGTTAATAGACTCTTGGATTTGTATTCACTCTTTTTTTGGATGTTGCATTTTAAGAGTAACCTTTCTTAATTCTAGGACAAAATCACACACATGTAAAACTGTGTGATAATCCTATAGGTTTAACCAGTCTTTTGTGTGTGTGTGTGTGTGTGTGTGTGTGTGTGTGTGTTTAATTCCTGCATGTATGAGAGGTATTTACATGCTGAATTTGTATGAAGTCTTTTTCAAGTAAAAGCAAATCATTACAATTGTGACCTACTTTTTTCCCATTGGATTTTATTCATTAATAGTGAATGAAGTATTTTGATAGAGTATAAAGCAACATTTTATTAGTTTCTCAAATCCCTTGCTATGCTCTTTTGCAGAATGAAATTTTTCACTATTTACGAAATTATATTTATGAAAATATAATTGTCCACTTCTCTTAACTGCAATTGCAATTTGAATAGTCTCACAAGATGCATTTCTTTTCTCTTAGGTATAAGTGAAGCCTCTTTTGAGTTCAGATCTAAAATTAAGGACTATTTTAGATTGAGTCCCCAGGACACTCAGTTTTTCATTCTAGGTAGCACTATCTCATTTTTACATTTCCTGTGTTGTCTCTGTAGATGGTTAGAAAAGCAATACTTCATCAGAACGATGGGTTACTGCCAGCACCCCTCTGTGAGATGGTTATTAAAAGCATGTCCTTTCCTCTCCAATTCAGACTGTAAGGCTTTCACTGATGTTATATACTTGAGCTCTTCTGTCACAAGGGAGAGGATAGCTAAAACAGCCCTCAAAGCTGGGTTTATAGCCTTTCATATCATTTGGCATTTCCGTGAACTAGGTGAGGTGGTTCTTAATCTTTCTCTACCTCTCTATCATTAACATGGTTGATCGTCAGTGAGAGCTGCAGTCAAACAAAAATGGAAACTTTGTAATTTATGTATAGCTTTAAAAAGGCAAAGAAATGAAGGATTATTGCAGTTGGTGCAGTCCCTGATACAATTAATATCAAATGCATATAAATCCTATTAGAGATCTGTCATGGGTGAAAAAGGAATATGAAAAATGCGTGACCTATCTTTATTAGATTCAGTTAGAGAGAGACCATACAGAGTTAAGGAGCTTTACGAACTGCATATTAATCATAACCAGTCTTCTGAGATAAACCTATTTCTTGTAACTTATCAAAGCCATACAGAAGATTAGTCATTCCCTTTGGTAAAGGAATGTTTTACATATTGTTCTGAGTTTTGAACATCACAGCTTTAAAAACTGATTAACAGATATTTTAATACTAAAATATATCTCATTGAATTATGTAGCTTAGACAGCTATTATCCTGTAATGCCACCTCAATAGGGAGATGGGCTCTTTGTCAAAACCTCTATATCATTGTTTTGTTACGTATTGAACAAGACACTCTTGGGAATTGTATTAGAGACCAGACAAAAGAACTTTGCTATAGCAAGTCATCCTTAAATCATGCAGAAATATTTCTTTCTTAAGTCTTTATTTTAAGCAACAATTGGTAGATGCCAGCACCATTTTTTTAAATGTCACTTTCAATTCCTGAAGTCTTTTATCTCTTTGAGAAGGAGGAAAATTAGCTTAAGGGGTCCGTTAAGACCATCATATTAATGTACAATATTACTAAAGATAGGGGATGTATAACAGGTATAATCTGACAAAGATAATTAAGATTGTATTTTAAGAACATGAGAGAGGGTTTTATAAGATTATGAAATTTTTAAATAAAATATAAAAATAACACGTTGACTTACAAAACTTTGAGGTATTAAATCATTTAAGCATTTAGTTTTGACCTTCTATTGCTACTTGAGTGCCCACAATTTATTAGGTCATGACAATAAAAATGCAGAGCTTGGTGGGAATTTTAAAATTCAATAACATATTATTTTATAATTTTGTTTTTTTATTTCTAAAACAATAGTTTGTTTAAGAGTGATTCTGCAAGCTGTATACGGGGTAAAATGGGAGTTCATAACCCGCTTGAATCAAAATGTGAAATATGATATATCATGAACTATGTAATGTTTTGAACAACCAACATTAAAAAAAAATAAAAAAAAAATAAAAAAGAAGCTACATTTGACAGTTTGGTATATGATCCCTCTAAATATTTTAAGAACTCATTTACTGAAGGAAGACAAACTGAAAAGTGTATAAATCACAAACTTACAGCTCAAAGAATTATCTCAAAATGAATGTGCCCAATTCAAGAAATGAACATTCCCAGTTCTTCCCAATTTCTACTGCCTTCATCCTCCTCAAAGACAACCATTAATTTGACTTGGAACCTTCTTCTAGTTTAGTACTGCCTGTTTTTGAACTTTTATGTATCTGACTCCATTCACTCAACTCCATGCTTATGAGTCTTGACAGTCTTGAGTATAATTATAGGTTTTCTTTTTATTGTTCTGTAGCCAGTCAGCCAACTGTTTTTTTTTTCAAAGGGAGAGATGGGAAATATTTTAGGCTTTGGGAGTCCTATGGTCCTTATCACAACTGTTCAACTTGACTGTTGTAGCACAAAGCATGTAAATGAATGTGCATGGTTGTATTCCAGTAAAACTTTATTTACAAAAATAGGCTTCAAGCTAGATTTGACCTCACTCATAGTTGGCCATAGATACATAAACAAAATAAATGAATGCTATAATATAGTACAAGATTCCAATGTATGAATATTTCACAATTAACTTGCCTGTTCAGATATTGGCAGACATTTAATTTATTGTTATGAATATTCTTTCAACTGTTTTTATGCATATGTATTCATTTACTTCTGTTTAGTCTGTGGAATTGCTACATAATAGGGTATACATTGATTTAACTTCTATAGTAATGACATAGTTTTCCAAGGTGGTGGGTTAATTTATAACTCTATCAGTAGATATGCTCATTATCATTTGCTACCATCAGTCTTTTTAAAAGATATTTTCTTTACTAACTTAGGTTATACATAATATATTATATTTTCATTTAAAAAATTATACTATTATTAATTATACTAATAGAGTTTATATTTACCAAAGCACAGAAATCCAGCTAGAAAATCTGTTAGTTTTCTGATTTAACCTGTTATTGTCCTTAATCTTACAATACTAAAGGATCTCCACAGCATACATTCTGTGATTTTATATAGTGAACTAATTTTCATTCTCAAAAAATGTCTAATAGTACCATTAGTGTAGCCATGCAGAACAAAGGAGAATATGTAAATCCTAGATAACATAATTTCTGCACACACATTCTTATTAATAGCCCTTTCCAAGGTTATGTCTGACCATTTATCTTAAAGTCCAAATCCAAAGTCCCCTTTTCAAATGTCATTTTCCTCAGACCCTTTTTGGCATTTGATACCATTTACTATCCATTCTTTCCTGAAACTCCTGTGCTTCTACCTCTCTGCACCCTGCTTCTATTACCAGCGTTCAGCCTTCTTGCCCCAATAATTTTGCTTAATTCCTGTGTTTTTGTTCAAGGCTCTTTGTTCTTTTCCTGTTCAACTCTGTCCATAACAGTAAGTTTATTTTACCAACATTATGTGAATTCTTCTAAATTTATGTCTAAAATTAGATTTCTCACCTGCTCTCTGGTCTCATATTTTCAGATACCTAAAAGTTACCACATTTCATCTCCTCAAATTTAAATATCTAATGTGAAACTCCTAATATTCAGTCTCTCTCCCCTCTTACCCCTCTTCTGTACCACCTAAAATTCTCAACTTAACCTTTTCTCCATTTAGCAAATATGAATACAAAGAAGTGTTTTTGTAAGCTTTGATAAATAGCAAAGAATTGAATTGTTTCTCTTGTTCATTAAATGAAAGGTAAGGGAAGGAGCAGTACATTTTATATAACTCTTGTTAGGAAAGAGATTTGTTGTATTCTGAATAATATGAAATATTGTTAATTTTAATATTTGTTCACAAATATAAATCATTTTACAGTCCTAATTTTGGGGTGGTAAGGCAAGTTAATTTTGGAAGATGGTGCAGAAATAGTGCTAAATCATTCTAATTGAACAATGATCATAGTTCAATTCTTTCTAGTGTTCCAAAAATAAAGTTATAAATATATGCTAAAATTTAAAAATAATTTATTCAGTATAAATAAGTGATAACTATCATTTTGAAAAAGTAATTGCTTTGGGTAGAAAGAAAAAGTATGTCTTTCTACTGAAGCACTTAATATCCTCTGAATCTAAATGGTGTTAGTTTAAAACTTTTGAGAAAAGCATATAATTTGTCAGAGTGTCATTTTCAAACTTAGAAGCCCTTAATTTCACAGGGAATGAGGACAGTGACTGAAACTTAATATTCCCTGATGTACTACCAAGAAATGGGGTTACACTGAGGTGAATTCCCTGGTGATAATCCCAGCAATTAGGTAACATAGTTTTTTAGTTTATATATTTGGGCACTTACTGTCTTCCAAGCATCATTGTAGTAATTATATTCACACACACACATATCCTTTTACATTTACATATCTGTATTTTATATACATAGGCATTTACACACTACACACCACACACACACACACACACACACACACACACACACACACACTACAGGTATATGTGCTATGGGGAAATGGAGAAAAGAAACAGGACATGGTAGGGAGTACCATGGGTGAAGATTGCAATTTTAAATAGGATGATGGAGTAGGCCTTATAGAGCAAGTGGTATTTGAACAGACCTAGGAGGAACAAGGAAGGGAATGAGCCAAGGGAATATCTTATATGGTCTTTATTTACTTGGATTTTTTTTTTAAATTAACTTTTTATTTCATTCCCGAAAAGATTCAGTCCCTAAATTATTTAGTAGATCAAAACTTAAGAAAAACTTGATACACTGACATTTTCTCTTTTTGGTAGTATAAGGGGACCATGCTAGGGAAAATCTAGTCTACTCTGGAGAATGCTGTGGCTGGGCTTTTGTCTGTCAGAGCTCTCACTGGGTAATAAGCTTCCACAGCTATGTAGGATGGAGTATTTATTCCATGTAATGTGTCCATACCTCATGCAAATGACTTATATTGAAAATACCCCATAACCTTAACCCCTGAACTTGGCTCTTTATAAGCACAGATTTTCTATTGAATAAAGCAAATGAGAGAGAATATGAAAATGTTTACTGGAAAATTCTAGGTAAAGTACTGTATAGGTGTTGTAACAGTGAGTCTTTGGAAATATTTCTTCTGAGTGGAATAATGCTGGATATTTCTGTTTAGGTAAAGGGGAAGGCAGATGAGACCTCAGAATAGCCCTCGAATCACATAGTATAGAAAATTACCTTTTCCAATTATGTAGAATCTGCCCTTATTGCTGACTTTCCCCATTACTTGCCATCACTATAATTGGGAAACATGGAAAGCTTAGAAGTGAAATTTGAATAGAGGGCTCTTAGTTTGTTTTGTTGCTAGTAGCTATCATTGGAATAAATACAGGTGTAGTTTTACAGGTTGTTTGGTGATTTTTTTACTCAGAAATCTAACAGTTGTATTATAAATTTCTACTTCAGTATTCAGAATTCTAATCTATTTTTCCAATTTTTCTTTTTACTTATGTATAATTGTGCCAATGCATCCTGTTTTCTAATATAATAACTTATCACTGATACTTAAGTTAGAATACCTGAGCTTCTAATTTGAAAAATTAGCCATTGTAAAATAGATTTCCTAGATTATAGCTAAATATGACCTCATACACTTTTGCTTAGTTTTCTGGTTTCTGTTTAACTGGACTTACTATTTTAACATGAAGTGCATTTGTACATTTTACTATCCGTTATTTAGTTTTTACTCTTGCAAAAGGGAGGATATTTTAGATAACCTGGACTGGTTTGTGAAGGTAATGCCAGATCAATAATAATTCGTCTGGGCCAGTGAACAACTTACTTTTGGTACCAGGGATTGAACCCAGTGGTGCTTAACTCCTGATCCATAACCCCAGCCCTTTTTATTTTATATTTTAAGACAGGGTCTCTTTTAAGTTGCTTAAGGTCTCACTAAGTTGTGGGGGCTGGCCTCAAATTTGGCAATACTCCTGCTTCAGCCTCCTGAGCCACTAGGATTAGTGGTGTGCACCACCACACCTGGCACCAGTGAACAACTTTAAGGAAGGCAGTTAACATATAGCTCCACAAAGATAGATTCCAGTAATGAAGAGGAATCACCAATAGTGTACTGTTAAAAGATGAACAAGCATATGTGAAGTTTTAAGGAGTGTATCTTAGCAAGCAATTTGGGGGCTCAACTCAAGGAACTTGAGGGGGGAGGCTTTTATTGGGATGGACACTGAAACAGGGAAAGGAAAGTTCTTGATTGGTGAATGTGAAGCAGTAGCCATGTTTGGATCACTGCAGTGAAAAGTCCTTAGTTAAAGGTAAGTGCAGTTTCTGATTGGTGAAGTGTAAGTTTAATTTTCAAAGAAGGTGACTTTTTTTTTTTAAGAGAGAGAGAGAGAGAGAGAGAGAGAGAGAGAGAGAGAGACAGACAGACACACACACACACACACTAATATGTGCATGTCCTTTTCTCTTCTCTTTTTCTCTCAGTGGATCAGTCTCATTCCCTCCCACCAGACATAGACTTTTCAGCTTGGCAGACATCTCGTTTATCAAAAGCATTGAGAGCAGTCCGATTGGCTAGATAGCTTTTCCCGTTTCTGTGTTTGGGTGCCAATGTTCAGTGTGATTGTGTTTTTCCATGTATGATTGTGTGAGATGTTTTAGCTAAATAACTTTGGGAAATTTGGCATGCTATATACACCTTCACTCTCCATTTCAAGAATTACAGTGTACATTAATAATTTGAAATGTCTTATGGAAGAAAAATTAAGTTTAGTGAACTCACTAATTCTGAATTTTAGGTGATTGTAGAGCATTTATCATTATCTCAAGAGATATTAGTGTCCCTTATGAGTTTGTGAAATCTTGATTTGGATAATATAAAACTTTGATCCCATTTTTACATTGTAGAATTTTTATATTGCATTCTCCTTTGGTGTCGTCTATGTGAATAAGGAAGCAAACCAAAGGAATTTAATATGTGTTTTTTTGTTTGTTTCTCATGGTGTGGATTGAACCCAGGGCACTCTACCATTAAGCTATATCCCAAGCTATTTGTATTTTATTTTGAGAGTGGGTCTCACTTAATTTTTCAGGCTGGCTTCAAACTTGTGATCTGCCTGCTTTATACTCTAAAGTTGCTGAAATTATACAGTTGTACACCATGCCTGGATCAGTGTGATAATTTTTTTTTTTTTTTTTGGTACCAGGGATTGAACTCGGGCACTCAACCACTGAGCCACATCCGCAGCCCTATTTTGTGTTTTATTTAGAAAGAGGGTCTCACTGAGTTGCTTAGCACCTCATTTTTGCTGAGGCTGGCTTTGAACTTGTGATCCTATTGCTGTCTCAGCCTCCAAACAGCTGGGATTACAGTCCTGTGTCACCTGGCCTGGCTCAGTGTGATAATTTGATACATGTATTCAATCAGATTTCAGATTTGATTCCTGGAAAGAAACATGGTTGGTCAAGGGAGATGATAGGCTGCAGCATTGGCTACAACTAGCAGTTACCTATCTCTGCAGGGATGGCCTTTCTAATCTTCTAGAGCTGCTGGGATTATATCCATGTGCTACTGGCCCCATGGCAAATATGCACATTTGGTATCATGTTACTGCCAGGGAAAATTGTTCCTAAATAATAGGTTTGGATTTTTTTTTGAGCATAGATAGGTAGAAAAAAAGTACACAACTCAATATGTATTTTCAAAAAGGTCTTTGATTGTGGGCACAGAGGTGCATCCTTCTAATTCCATTGGCTTGGGAGTCTGAGACAGGACGATTGCAAAGTCAGAGAGCCAGCCTCAACAATTTAGTGAGACTCTATCTCAAATTAAAAAATATAAAGTGCTTAAGTGACCTTGAGTTTCCCCTGTACCAAGGGGAGGTGGTAGTAGAAAAAGAAAGGGTGGGAAGAAAAATCCAACAAAAAGATCTTTGATAAAATTTAGTATATTTTCTATTTTAAAAAATTAACACAATAGGGATAGTACTTATTTTGTTAATGTGATAAAAGTGTATATCCCATAGTGTCACCCTTATATATGATGAAGAAACACTTGAAGAATTCCCATTAAAGTCATGAGCAAGACCATGGTATTTATAATAACCATTATTTTCTAGCCTATTTTTAAAAATATTTCTTAGTTGTCAATGGACCTTTATTTTATTTATTTATATGCAGTGCTGAAAATTGAACCCAGTGCCTTATGCATGCTAGGCAAGTGCTGTACCACTAAGCCACAACCTCAGACCCTCTAGTCTCTTTTTCCCCGCTTTTTTAATAGGAAGATGACAATGCATATTAGCCAATGCAAGGAGATATTAGAAATAGAAATTTTAGAAAGGACTATGTAAAGATATTTGCATATCATATGAATATCTGATGAATATATGTTAACGTTAATAGCATTTCCATATACAAATAATGAGTTAAATGGTTACTAATGAAAATAAGTCATGTTTATTATATCAATAACAAAGATTCAATAACATACCAATAAAATTGCAGCAGGATTTATTTTAGAAACTGGCAGCATGATGTTAAATTTTATTTGGAAGAATAAACATGAGAATAGCCAGGGGAAAACTGGAAAAGAAATGTAGTAGTGAAGTAGAAATACTCCTACCAAATACATAAAAAGTTAAAGACATAGTAATTAAAATGGTTTTATTTGTTTTAGGAATTGATAAATAGATTAGTGGCACAGAACAGAGAGAGTCTAGCAATAGACCTTAATACATGAGGGAATTTAGTGTATGATCAAAGAAGTATTTGAACTCAGTAAAGATCAATTATTATTCAATTTTCTAAATTTGGGTGATAAAAGGATCATAAGCAAAATTAAGTGCTACATTACATGTTGAAAAAATATATTTGTAACACATTGACAAAGGGCTCATGATGTTAATATACAAAGACTTTTTAAAATAAAATAAGCATAAACAAAGTAAACTCCCAGTTTAGAACATGGAAAAGCCTTTAAACTTGTACTTCACAGCTAAAGAAATACAAATGACCAATAAATATATGAAAAGAATTTAACTTCAAACAAAATTGAACAAATTTAGATAAACTAGCAATGGCATAGCATTTTTAAAAAATCTAACACATTGGCACAGGTTTTATTTTTATTTGTTCTTTTTGTTATACATAACAGTAAAATGTATTTTGACATATATTCATGGAGTATAACTTTCTCTACTCATAGTTGTTTGTAATGTGGAGTTACATTAGTCATGCATTCACTTATGAACATAGGAAAGTTATGTCTAATTCATTCTACTGTCTTTCCCATTCCTATTCCTCTTCCCTTCCCTTCATTCCCCCCTGTCCAATCCAGTGAACCTCCACTCCTTCTCCCTCCCCATCCCCCTGGCCTATTGTCACTCAGCAACTGCATATCAGAGAGATTAAGTGGCCTTTCTTGGGGGAGGGTTTGTTTTATTTCACTTAGATCTTCTGTTGGCAACGGTTTCAAAAGTATGATGTTAGAGTAAGAGAGGGTAAGGGAAACAAGCACTCTGTTCTGTTGGTGCCTGTTTATCTGCCAAAATTTGGCCCAGTGATTCCACTTATTAGGATTTATCTTTCATTTATTCCTATACAAATTCATGCAGGTGCCTACACAAGAATATCAGATGCAGACAATGTTGTCCATCATTGGAGAATTGGTAAAATAAAACTTCTCTCACTTTTCCCCTGGTCCAAGTGCTCCAACCACACTACCCATCCTTCTTTCTGTTTCTGGAATACACCCAGTCATTTCTTTTTGTTTTCTTTTTATATATTTTTTGTTTTAGTTGTAGTTGGACACAATACCTTTATTTTTATGTGGTGCTGAGGATTGAACCCAGCATCCCTCACATGCTAGGCAAGTGCTCTACCACTAAGCCAAAACCCCAGTCCCACACACAGTCATTTCTACTTCAGGAACTCTATACTACCTAATCCTTCTGCTTGGAATTGTTCCCTGATCCCCCAGGCTTTTTACATGAAGGACCCTTGTTATTCAAGTCACAGTTTAAGAATCACTTCCTTAAAGAAGCCTTTCCTCACTTTATTCCATAAAGTAGTTCCCACTCCCTATCATATTAATCTGTTTTATTGTCATCATGGTATAGTAGCTATTAGTATTTGACATTACTTCATTTTCATGAGTTATATGTTTCCCTGGAATTTTGAAACATGGTATAATTTGGTAATTAAAAGCATCGGCTCTGGAGCCAGACCTGGGTTCGAATTCGGGCCTTGCCACATTTACTATGTACTTGGGGACTTGGGGACAATCTCACCTTCATCTCCACATGTTTCTCTTTCCTTATCTGTAAAACTGAGCAAAAATAGAATCTGCCTCATGGACTTCTGGGAATTACATGAACATTAAGTTTGAAAGTGCTTAAGGCAGTATTTTAGGACATGTTAGACATTCAAAAAATACTTGTTGATCAAGTGAAATAAAATAATCATTCATTCATCCAAAAATGTCATTCCAGTGGATGAAGTATGTCTGTATATGCTGATATGTGTCTACTTCAGAATGTAATATTAGTGAGAATAAACTAGGATACACTGTGAGGATAACATCCAAATCTCTAACAAATAAAGGCTTATTTCTTGTTCATGCTACATACTGACTACATGTCAATTAGGGTCTCTTTCCCATGTTATCCTTACTCAGGGTCCTGAGTTCCCACCATGTGGCAAAAGGAAGTAGAAGATGGGTAAACGGCATTTTAAATGCTTCCACCTTGACACCCCATCCTTTGCTTCTACTTATGTTGCATTGTCAAAAATTAATCCCATTGCCACATCTAACTTCAGGGTCTAGGGAAACACAATTCTACCATGTCTCTCTAGGGAGGAGAACCAGAAATATTGGTGAGCAGCAATTTTTAATGAGACTGTAATTATTGAGAAAGAATAGGTACAATTTTTTCATATATGTATATACATACATACATAACACATGTGCCAATTATTGGGGTATGTTTATTAGGAGTTTTTGTTGTGTAAACTTTTTTAAGAGTGTATTTACACAAACCTAGATGCTATAACCTATTAAACACCTAGCCTAAGCCTAATTTATTTTTCTTTTTTAAACTTTTTTTTTTTTGTTTTAAAATTCAAGACACAAACACACATTAGCCAAGGCCTACACAAGATTAGGATCATCAGTATCACTGTCTTCTACCTCTACGTCTTGTCCCACTGGAAGGTCTTCAGGGGCAAAAATCATGTATAGAGCTGTCATCTCCTATGGTAACAATGCATTGTTCTGGAATCCCTTGTGAAGGACCTGCCTGAGGCTATATTATAGTTAACTTTATAAATAGAAGGAGTCCATTCTACAATAACAATAAAATTTATAGTATAATTGTAATGGTTAATCTGAATTGTCAACTTGATTGGATTAATAAATGTGGAAGATTAAGAGATTTATGGGTGTGTCAGTAAGGGCATGTCTAGAAATTATTGACATGTGGGATAGCAAACTGAACAGGAGATGCTCCCTAAGCATGAGTAGCACTCAATAGGATGGTGGCTTGAATGGAGAAAAAGTTGAAAGAACAAGGAAGGAGCAGCAGATGCAAGCTCGATTCTTCTTGATGGGTTCTTGACTGCTGCTGTGATCACCTGAAGATATCAGGTGATATCAGATATTCCTTTAGTCTTCCAAAGTGGACTCTTCCAGTGTTTCTCCAGGGAGTTTCCTGAAGCCTTCAGTCTCAGACTAGGGTAGCACCATTGATCCCTCTTGTTCTGAGGCTTCAGCCTCTTGGACTGCACAGCTACTGGTTCTTCCAGCTCTCCAGCCTGTACACGGCTATTGTGGACTATCCAGCATCTGGTCCTGTAAGCCTATCTAATAAATCCCCTTTTTATAACCATACTTCCTGTTGATTCTGTTCCTCTAGAGAACCCTAATACAATAATAAGTGGATGAACCAGTAGCGTAGTCATTTATTATGAAGTATTATGTACTATAAAGATTGTATATGGTGTACTTTTTATTTTTTATTTTTAAATTTTGATTTGTTATGTATGACAGCGTAATGCATTACAATTCATATTACACATATAGAGCACAATTTTCATATCTTTGGTTGTATACAAAGTATATTAACACCATTTGTGTCTTCATATATGTACTTTGGATAATGATGTCCATCTCATTCATCATCATTTCTAACCCCATGCTCCCTCCCTTCCCTTCCCATCTCTTTTCCCTATCTAGAGTTATCTATTCCTCCCATGCTCCCTGTCCCTACCCCACTATGAATCAGCCTCCTTATATCAGAGAAAACATTTAGCATTTGTTTTTTTTTGGGATTGACTAACTTCACTTAGCATTATCTTCTCTAACTCCATCCATTTACCTGCAAATGCCATGATTTCATTCTCTTTTATTGCTGAGTAATATTCCATTGTGTATATATGCCACATTTTTCTATCCATTCATCTATTTAAGGGCATCTAGGTTGGTTCCACAGTTTAGCTATTATGAATTGTGCTGCTATAACATCCTTGTGGCTGTGTCCCTGTAGTATGCTGTTTTTAAGTCCTTTGGGTATAGACTGAGGAGAGGGACAGCTGGGTCAAATGGTGGTTCCATTCCAAATTTTCCAAGAAATCTCCATACTGCTTTCCATATTGACTGCACTAATTTGCAGTCCCACCAGCAGTGTATGAGTGTACCTTTTCCCCCACATCCTCACCAACACTTATTGTTGTTTGTATGTGTAATAGCTGCCATTCTGACTGGAGTGAGATGAAATTTTAGAGTGGTTTTGATTTGCATTTCTCTAATTGCTAGTGATGATGAACATTTTGTCATGTATTTACATCATCTTCTGAGAAGTATCTCTTAAGGTCTTTGTCCCATTTATTGATTGGGTTATTTGTTTCTTTGGTGTTTAGTTTTTTGTGTTCTTTATATGCCCTATAGGTTAGTGCTCTATCTGATATGTGAGAGGTAAAGATTTGCTTCCAAGATGTAGGCTCTCTATTCACCTCACAGATTGTTTCTTTTGCTGAGAAGAAACTTTTTAGTTTGAGTCCATCCCATTTATTGATTCTTGGTTTTAATTCTTGCGCCACAGGAGTCTTATTAAGGAAATTGGGGCCTAATCCCACATGATGGAGATTAGGGCCTACTTTTTTATCTATTAGACTCAGAGTCTCTGGTTTTATTCCTAAGTCCTTGATCCACTTTGAGTTGAGTTTCGTGCATGGTGAGCGATAAGGGTTTACCTTGAACGCACCTGATCTAGTCTGATCTTGAAAGCATATGCTATACTTTTATACAACTGATAGCATAGTAGGTTTGTTTATATCAGCATCACCAAAAACATAGGAGTAATGCAGTACACTAGTGTATCAGTAGACGATAATAAATTTTCAGTTCCATTATAATCTTTGGGACTACCATCATATGTGAGGTCTATTGTTGACTGAAATATTGTTATGTTGTGCTTGGCTGTGTGCTTTTATATATATATATATATATATATATATATATATATATATATATATATATATATGCAGCATGTATGCATTATTAAAATGTATGGAATGGTCCATCAAAATCTCTTTATAATATGCCAGGCATGGTGATGCACCCTTGTAATCCCAGCTGCTCAGGAGGCTGAGGCAGGCAGATTGTGAGTTCAAAGTCAGCCTCAGCAAAAGTGAGGTGGTAAGCAACTCAGTGAGATCCTGTCTCTAAATAAAATATAAAATAGGGCTGGGGATGTGGCTCAGTGGTCGAGTGCCCCTGAGCTCAATCCTCAGTACCCCCTCAAAACTAATCTCTTCATAATGGTATACTGCACAGAGGGATATTTACTTGTCACATTATATGTTTATGTATTGTTTGATTTATTTTTCAATGTGTACATAAGTTATTTGTATGACTTAAAATTGTCTCCCAAGTACCGTCACATACACTTTGACCAAGTGCCATGGTTAATATTATTAAAATTGGGTCAATGTGGGATGGGTTATATTATATAATCACATGCAGAAGGAAACCAACTTAGCATGGAGAATAAAAGAGGAGAATAAAAAGAATAAATAAATTATGTTCTGCATAGAGAAGAACAGAGTGGGGTTCCTCAAATACTGGTAACAGTACTAAAGTTTTTTTTTTTTTAATTAACTATCTGATAGATGAGGCTGCCTGATAAAAATTTCTAAGATCACTAGTAACAAAGTATTCTGGGTAGTTAAGTGCCAAGTGTGTAGGAGCAGACCATAAAAAGATTTTTGCACCAATTTGCACTTAGATAGATATATAATATTTGTAGGATAATATATTCCTAAATAAATATTAGTAATCCTTCCATGACCTCTTTAAGTTACTGTTGGCAGTCATTCCAGGGTCTTTCCCAATTTGGAGATTTTAAGTTTTCATACTACTTTTAGTAAGATATAAAATTATTTTAAGGCAAAGTGGCAAGATAACGTTTTTATCTTAATACTGTTTTCCAAATTACTTTGACGAAAATATGAACATGTATTTGTGTATGATTTGCAAGAACATGGAAGAAGTATTGATTTTAGGAAATATGTTTCCATTTAAATGTTATTTGAAGTATCTCAAACACACACACACAAGGTTTGTGTGTGTGTTTATTATCTTTTGCTTAATCATACATATACATATATATATATGTGTGTGTGTGTGTATATATATATATATATACATATACACACACACACATATATATAGTAAATTAATTTCCTTTTTATTTACTTTCTATTCTTTTTGCATTCCTTGGAAATGCATATGGTTTGGAGAGAGGCTGAAATATAGGATATTCTGTATACAGGCACAGATTTAGCCCTAGTATGTGAAATGGTCAATTGAAAGGTTTTTGCAATTAAATGATGTACAAAGTGGTATAAGAATTTCATACACAGAACATATTCAGAAAATTTCAATGAAAAGTTTGTTTTCCTATACTCTGTAATATTTTAACAATTGGTATTTAATACTTACTTTTAATTAAGGTATATTTAAAATTATATTTAAACCAGAAAATTATGATTTAGTATATCTTTTTTTTTTTAAAGAGAGAGTGAGACAGGAGAGAGAGAGAGAGAGAGAGAGAGAGAGAGAATTTTTAATATTTATTTTTTAGTTCTCGGCGGACACAACATCTTTGTTGGTATGTGGTGCTGAGGATCGAACCCGGGCCGCACGCATGCCAGACGAGCGCGCTACCGCTGAGCCACATCTCCAGCCCAGATTTAGTATATCTTAAGTATGTGTTTTTTGTTCCTTTTAACAGCCTTTTGCCAAAAAGAGTAGCATAATACCTGAATTTTACATAGGAAGTCAATTATAGGCCTATTGAAAATTAGTCAAAATATTTAAAGGATTAGGTTCAGGTATTGAAAAAAATATACATCGAGTATTTTATAAAGGAGACTTCAGAAAAATCTCCTAGGCACATAAACCTTTTAGTTACTGAGTCTGATAACTTTTCAAATGGGTTTATTGCCATGCACAGAGACATGTGAAAATGTTGCCTTACAATCTTGCATGATCGTATTTAACACAATAGGATTTGCTTAACTGTCCAAAACATCTAGTATGTTAAGGAATGTTTTGATCTAAGTATTGTTTATTAAAATCAACCATAGTTAGACTGTGTGCCACACTTTTATACCTTGGTTTTTGATCTGCATCAACTTGTGAGATAGGAATGCCTTCTAAACAAATTGAGATACATCTTGAAGTATTTTGAAATAGTTATCATAGTCTCCCTTTCTTTAAGTTTCCAATAATTGTGAATGTTTCCCTTTAATAATTATTCATGCATAATGAGTTTTATAAAATGACTGGATATGGTAATCAAAATAACTATCAAAATCAACATGGTGAAAAATAGGAATATATATTCTATACAACCTTGAAGATTGTTTATATATTTAATACAGATGGGGACCTTTACATTTTAGCAGTATGCTAATTTTGTTAAAAAGGACATATTTGTTAAACATTGCCTTTACTTTTTTCTTGTATTAATAAAATAATATTTCTTGATAAAATTAAAATGAAAAATATTGAGTCCAGATTGGTCAGCTATTATTGCACATTCTCTTGTGGAGCATGCTGGTAAAAATAAATAAAATAAAATAAAATAAAATAAAATAAAATAAAACACGTCTACTTGTTGACCATTAGTTATTTGTTGAGCTCCTTTATTTATATAGCACTGTAATTACATGCATAGAGAATTCAAAAAACAAGTTCAAAATATCTTTATTTCAAGAAAGTTAAAATTTTACTGTATGATCTGTTAAGAGGTTAATTGCATAGTTTAATTGGACTTCATGCTCTTGGGAGAACAACATCAAAAATGCAATTAAAAAAAGTGGCAATGAGAAAAATGGCCCAATCCAAACAGAGGGTGTGCCCAAGGAATTAAGAGTAACAACAATAATAATCGTGGCTAATGTTAATTGAACACTTATTATGTGCTGAGTTTTAAGTACTTTTAGTATATGAACTAATTTCTCTCAGCAATGCTCCCTTCCAAGTACAGGGGAAGGGTATCTCTCTCCTTCCCCATGGTCCTCTAGACTGACCCATGAGGATATTAAAATCATCTAAAGCTTTGAGCTGTAACAGCCCTGTAATAATCTCAGCTCCCTAGGAGATTGAGGGAGGAGGATCACAAGTTTGAGGCCAGCCTGGGCATCTTAGCAACACCCTGTCTGTCAAAGCAAAAGCAAAAGCAAAAATGAAACAACAACAAAAATAAACAACCAGGATGTGCTCGGGATGCAGCTCAGTGGTAAAGCCTCCTGGATTCAATTCTCAGTACCCTTTAAAAATTAAAAAAAAAAAAAAAATAAAAGAGAAAAAGTAAAAACAAAACACCTGAAGATTCTTGCTTTGGATGGAAAACTCATATTTGGTGATTTTAAAGATCATTCCAAAAGAGGTGGAGTTAAAAGCATTTTTAAATTATCCTTTACCTTTACTTATACCATCAGGCCTAATGCCAAATCAGAAAGATCTTTCCATATTTTATAAATTTTAAACATTTGTCTCCTTGGAAATATATTGTCTTATTAGGTTTTGTTTCAGATTTTATGTTTAAAATTATTTTTTAAATTTAGTAAATATTTTGTACATGGGAGGGTGATGGCTAAGTATCATACTTGAGTATCAGCCTAGTTTTTGTAGTTGTACTCTTGTTGTTGAAGATGGAATCTTACAGCATCCATGGTAAGTACCTTGGAAGCTGGGCAGGAATTTATGCTCTAAGATCTTGCCGATTATGATTATATAATCTAATGATTTAGAGAACTTCTGTTATCTAGAGTTTAAGGTACTCATAAAATGCTGTTTGGTTATGGAATGAATTTTCTTTTGATAAATGACTGTTCTCAAAGGCATATTGATTTCCATATAATTATAAAGCTAGTTATACTTTAGTTTATTAGCAAAACAGTCTTGGATTTTGCATAATTTAATGAATATAATTAATGACTAACTATTCTTCTTTCCTCTGATAGGCTAAGTAATCAGGCTGACCTAGACTAATTCTTTATACTCATTATAGAGTAGAAAAAATAGCTGCAAAATATTATTTTGCATGATGGCTCTATTTTTCTCAACTTCCAAGCATACACCTGATTAATTTCCTTTTAAAGCAGTTTTATAGATATATTTAATGTAAGAAATAGAGACATTCTAGCCAAAATAATGGTAAAGTAAAACTCAAATGTAAAATATCCCTTTCCTTGCATGCTTCAAAGTAAAATGATGTCACTGGGAAGACAGGCATTGGTATTTTAGATATTCACTTATCTTTAATTAGTTTATTATTTAATTATTAAGTAGGGGTGTTTATTTTTGTGAAATATGTATGTAAAAATCTGAACTATAAATCATGTTAACTAATGACCAAAGGGACCTTATAAATAGCTTCATGAACATGTTCTCATTTATAGTTTATCTTTTTAGCAGCTTACTGTGTGTGTGTGGCTGAGAGAGCAGCCAAGAAATTAACTTCAAGGTGAGGTAGTGAAGCCCCATGGTTGGGAAAACAGAAACCACCAAAGCAATTCATCTCCTTAAAGGCAGAAAATGTATTTTATTTTCCCTCTAAGGCCTAGAATAGTGTGTAGAAATAGTAGATGCTCTAGAGTTTTGATCATATTATTCTAAGTTAAAAAAGGCTTTGGATTTTGGTTTTAAAAATGTTTATGCTTGGGGCTGGGGATGTGGCTCAAGCAGTAGCGCGCTTGCCTGGCATGCATGCGGCCCGGGTTCAATCCTCAGCACCACATACAAACAAAGATGTGTCTGCTGAAAACTAAAAAACATAAATATTAAAAAATTCATATTCTCTCTCTCTCTCTCTCTCTCTCTTTCTCTCTTCTCTCACTCTCTCTTTAAAAAATGTTTATGCTTCTTTCAGGGATGTGTATATTTTATCAAATAGAATAATTCTGTTATGGAAACCATTGTTGCATATCAGAACTTTTGACCACACTTATGTTTTTTTTTTTTTTTATTGTGTGTGTGTGTGTGTGTGGGGGGGGCTTTTCTATTCATTTCCCATAGCATAAGTGTATTATATGCATCCATTGATTTCTTTTTTTACACATTTATTTATTTTAATAATCCTTAATATATTCAAGGGCAAAAATGAAATATCAAAAGGGAGGTTGAAAGATAAAATAGCTTATGCAAATGAAACGAATTGTGTTTTACTAAATGGCTTTAGATTTGTTACTTTTAAATACAAGAGGAAGGGAATCAAGGGGATATCTTGATTTCTTACTTTTTATTGGGCACAATGCTACTACTTTTACAAATACTATATTTACCAGACAACCTCATTATGTGCCTGAGAGTAGACATTATAACCTTAATTTTTCAAGTTATAGATTCTGACTCAGAATTTAAGTAAATTGTCCATAAGTTGCATGGTAGTAAACTCTGGGGGTTATACTTGAATCCAAGTGGCATTTCTCTCAAGCATCCTTGCTGGAAGTAAATCTTTATCTGCTGAGAGTGAAAATAATCTTTGGAAATAGCCCAAATTTTCTGCCTTAAGTTTGATGAATAAGACGAGTGCCTAAATTGATCAAATTCTGCCTTAAAATATAAAGCAATGAGACATGTTTTATTGTTTGGGTGGGAAGCTGTCCCTGAAGGTAATTTCTTTATCCAAAAAAAAAAAGATGTTCAGAAATGTTTTTAGCAGTGGCAGCATAATTATAGTAAGTATATAGCCCCTAAGATAACTGTGATAGACAATGCACATTTGGAAGATTAAGTTCTGTTTGTTAAAAAACAAAAACTGGATAGTTATTTATAGTCACATTTTGTGATGCCAAAGTAAATCGTTTTCATGTCATTATCTAATTGTATACATTGTTTTAAGAAATGTAAAGAAATATTGCATTAGAGCACAAAATTACACCATTTATGTTAGTGTGGAACATTTGATCATTTCTAAGGGAAAATTACAAAACTATTTAGCTCACCTTAGTTTCTATAGTGCAGCCTCTAAAGTCTCATTTCCTTAACAGGGCCTTGTGGGTGTTCTAAAGGAATGATTGAAATGAAAAGAAATGAGAGAGTCAAACAGTGTACCGTAATAGATGAAATGGAAAGTAATTATGTTAATGTTGACTCATTATGAAGCTCTAACCATTTTTACCTGCTCGTTTCTGTGTGGAAACCTGTGCAGCTGAGATGCTGAATAAGAAATTCTTGTACAAATGAGCCTAGAGGCATGTTTCTAATATTGGAGCTAAGCCTATGCAGAATTGTAATGAATTTCCCTAAGTCAGTATTTAAATGTGCTATCAGAGGAGGTAATTCACCTGCCAGAAAATTTGGAGTCTAATGTTTACCACCAAAATTTTAGCTATATATTTGAATGTTCATAACTGTATATAATTAATTCTCTAATTAGGAGGAAACAGTGTTAAATTCTATAGTACATCAGTATCATATATTTTATCAGATTTTCCAAGAGATATATAAGAAGCATTTTAGATAAATTGAAAGGAAAGTATTAGTTAGCAGGGCAAAATGATAAATACCACTTGACAAATATGTGCTCTGGGATATTTTGAAAGAAAGCAGTTGTAAATTACTCATTCAAGAACTTTGGCCTAGCGGTGAAGATTTTTTGTTGTTTGTTGTGTGTATGTATGTGTGTGTGTGTGTGTGTTTATATATAAGTACATAATCAAAATCATCTGTATACATGAAACTATATGAAGTGCTTAAGATTTGGAGTCAGGCATACTCAATTTAAACCAAGTTTGTCTGACTCTAAAATGGAAGCCTTTATTCATGTTCAGAGAGTTTTTAAGTGTCATTCCCCTGAATACTTACACTGCTCTCCCCATTGCACTTAAATGTCTCTCTTTGCCCATATCCTGTTTCTAAAGCATTTATCTTTTGGTCATAATGTATAATAAAGTTTAATGCTCTTAGCTTTTATAACTAAAATGTCCTGCCTGTAATCTGGAAATAAAATATTATAGAGAATCTCTCTATGTTAAATTGCCAACTCTGGTTTAATTACTTCTTAGAAAAATGGTACATTGTCATTTTTAATTTAAAGAGGCTTAATTTTTTCTATGCCAATGAGTGACTTCTAAAACAATTAAATACCTAATTTTTGTCAAATTATGTTCACCATTAATTTAAGAATTTAATTGAAGAAAAGACTATTTTACCTTGGGCATGAACTTTTCTTGCTTTCTGTCAGTGCAAATGCTTTTAAGTAATAAACTTAAATTTCATTTTCTTAAAATCGACATTATTGCTTATAATGCTCTTTTGTATTTGCTGGTTATTTAGTGTCAGTCTTTTATTTTGAGTCTTTTATTTTACATTTTTTTTGTATTTTTTCCCCAGCAAAGATGCAAAACCTAGTTATACTTTACTTTTAACGGTGAAATCTTGAGAGCATAGAATTATTGCACCAGAAGGAATGTAAAAATTTCATCTAGAGCAGAGCTGTCTAGAAGAAATATAATGTGAGCCACACATGTAATTTTAAATTTTCTAGAAGCCACATTTAAAAAGTAAAAAGAAATAGGAGAAATTCATTTCAATAATATGTTTTATTGGATCCAGTATATTGAGTACATTATCATTTCAATATATAATTAATATAAAATTACTGATAAGTTATATTACAATCTTTTTTATAATAACTCTTCAAAATATGGTATGTATTTTATATTTTTAGCACATTTCAATTCCAACTAGGTGTATTTCAAGTGATCAGTTGCTTCATGTGAGTAGTGGCTATCTTATTGGCTAGTGTAGATTTAGTCTTGATTTATTTTCTATCTCTGTATCCCTAATGATATGGCACACTGAAAATAGTGCCAAGGGTTCACTCAATGGGACATACCTGCCTATTAAGGCATTATTAGAAAGTCCAAGTGAGAGGAGCTGTCTTCTATAGTTTGGGAGGGGAAATTCATCTCATGGATCTAATCGATACCCCGGCCCCCATTTGGGACAAGGTAGTTTTTAACTGTCCATTGAGATTCATGTATCTTATTTAACATCCTAATTTTGTGTATGAGGAAATAAGGCCCAGATTAATTAAAAGTCCTGCGTTGTGCAATAACACAGATTTCTTCCTGTCTTGAAATTTCCTTTTTCTGTGTTGTCATTTTGGAGATGTAAGCTTTCTTTTTGTTCCAGTGTGGATATTTAATGGAATGGAGATACCATATATCATTGGTGATGATTCTGTTGATCATTTCTCTTATTCATTGTCTATTGCCTGTGCTATGGTTTGGATATCATTTCAATATGCTTGCTAAGTGTTCATGTGTTGGAAGCTTGGCCCCTAGTGTGGTGTTATTGGAAAGTTGAACAGACCTTTAACAGGTGAGGTCTAGTAGGAAGTCCTTAGGTCACTGAAGCTCCTGCACTCAGAAGGGATTAAAGTAGTTCTTACGGGACCTTAGAGTTAGTTGTAAGAGTGTTGTTACAAAAAGAGCAGAGTTGGCTCCCAGTCACTCTCTGGCTTCGTGTTTGGTGGTGTGATTTTTTTTCTGCTTATGTGTACTCCTTGTATGAGGCCTGCACCAGAGGTGATCCAGTGGGGCTTGGTCTTCCAACCTCTAAAAACTGAGCTAAATGAACCTCTTTTCTTTATAAAGTCTCCCAGCTTGAAGTATTTCATAATATGATGAAAATGGACAAATATAGCCTCCAATTCTTCAAATCTTTCTTAGTCATTTAAGCCACATTCTGTTGAAGGCACAACTGATCAGAACCACTTGCTTTGCAGATTGAACATGAATTGCCACATATTATCTGGATTGAACATTTCCTTTTCATTGGTTTGTAACATGGGTTTTGTTTCTTTTGAACATGTATTCTAAGCAAAGAGCCTATCCCTTCACTTTCATGCTTCCATTATCCTCTTATCAAATAAAGTAATGGAAAGCCCATGGTATGATTGTTCATTGGGAACTAATTGAGAAAAGTATGGCAAACAGAAAAAAAAAATCTCAGGAATTGAATGAAGCTGGCTCCCTGTGTTTGATTTGTTCATATTTCAAACTCTGATGAAACAGCTTTTAAAATAATTGCTTTCACCTATTCCTTCCTTTTCTACTTCAGTACTTTTACACTAGAACTTTTAGGAGAACCTCCCAGATTGTACCCATTATCCCATGTAAGTGCTTCCAGAGTTATTATTCTAATAATAAAGCTTATCATGGGATTCCTTGTGGTTTAGCATAAACAACAGTGAGATGCTTAGAGTCCTTAGCAGCCTGGTTCCAAAACCTACCATTTCCCAATATTGTCTGTTAGGGTGTAGATATTAGGTAACCCCTAAAGCTCATGTATGAAATAACACAAGAATTTTCAGAGTGAAATGATTAGATTATGAGATTAGATTATAACCTAAACAGTGGACTAGTCCATTGATATGGATAAATTGGGAGGTAACTGAAAGCAGATAGGGTGTGGCTAGAAGTAGGTGACTGGGGGCATGCCTTTCAGGTTTATATTTTATTCCTGGCTGGTGGAGCTCTTTGTGCTTTCAATATCCCAAGCAGCTTTTCTCTGTCATACCCTTCCACCATGATATTCTGCCTTACTTGGGGGCCCAGACCTGTGGAGTCACCTGATCATGAACTAAACCTCTGAAACTGTGAGCCAAAATAATTTTTCTTCCTGTAAGTTGTTTGTTTCAGGTCTTGTAGTCAGAGATACAAGAAAG
Source organism: Urocitellus parryii (assembly GCF_045843805.1). NCBI lineage: Eukaryota > Metazoa > Chordata > Mammalia > Rodentia > Sciuridae > Urocitellus > Urocitellus parryii. The sequence continues at coordinate 54,972,660 of NC_135547.1, forward strand.
CTGAGTAAACTTATTCCCTTTTTCCTTGATACCCATTCCCTGCAAACCTAAACACCCAGCACTCTAGTCTAATTTTGTTATTCATAATTTCCAAATTCACACAAAATTTCCCACCCCTAGTCAACATTTTCCTCCTCCACAAAATATTATCCTTTAAGCTATTCTAAAGATCCAGTGTCATCTGTGGTGTCCATAATGTTCCTTTTCTCCATTGGAATTACTCTTGTTTGTATTCCCTTGACACTTTTTCTTCATAAATTTCTTGCTTTTTACATCATGTGTTAATTGCACATCTCTTACTTTTTTTGATGGTAAACTCCTTGAGTTAGAAATAAACATAACTGGCATTTATTGAGCATCTAGATGCTAGACATATTTCACTTATATCTTCAACCACAGCAGTAGGGTAGTATATAGTAAGTATGCAGTAAATATTTGTGGAGTTATATGTTGTTTGCTGCTTTTGAAATCCATTGAAATTCCTTTGGGGGATCCTAACTTAGCAGTTCCATATGGGAAGAAAATGACATGTATTCATGCCAGCTAGGTGCTTTGCCCACATTATTTCATCTAGTACTGGTGATACCACTCTGCAGTTGGTGAAATATCCCCATTTTAGAGATGATGTGAAGCTCAGTGATCTAATTACCTAAATTACTCACCTAGTAAATGGCAGGGCTGCAATCTCAATTCAGGTGTGACTCAAGAATGCCTCCTTAGCTTTAAAAGTATGGACTGTAGTACAGAAATACATTTGGATGGAGACAGGAGATAACAGTCTTTGGTAACTAAATCGATTGATCCAAAGATGACAGGTACTATGGAACAGGTATTTCCACCCGACAGCCCTTACTTAACCTTCCTCAAGTTTAACTGTGTTTCTATCTGCATTTTCCTGTGTTGGTATATACTAAACTTTGAGAAGGTTATTATTGATATTCTTGTAATGGTATATACTAAACTGTGAGAAATATACCCATGTAAAATGTGAGTTAGGAAAAGATGGCTATAAATAAAGACTCTTTTTTAAAAAAAATAAAATATCTGTATTTCATTATTTATTTTTATGTGGTGCTGAGAATCGAACCCAGAGCCTCGCACGTGCTAGGTGAGCGCCCTATAGCTGAGCCACAACCCCAGCCCCAAGACTCTTTTAATTAGTAAAAACTATGGGTTACAGGACTTTTCTTCAAAAGAAAAATAGTGATTGGGTGTAGGCTAACAGCATTGCTTAGCAGAGGACTTTAGGGAACCGGTTTTATTGGATGTATGAAAGCTTTCACTAATTGCCATATCAATAATTTGTCAATATGAAGGGACTTCACAAATACTTAAGGGCAGGTGAAAGAGAGTAGAAAACTAGCTTTAATTGAGTGTTGCAATTTATGAAATCCTCACATTGTCCTGTGAGGTAGGTTACCAGAGATTTGTAAATTGAGGTTTGAAGAGGTTAAACCACTTTCCTAAATTACACAGTAAATGAGTGGCAGAGTAACATCCAAGTACATGTTTCTCTGACTCCCCCACATATCCTTTAAGATATGCTGATAAGTATTTTCATTATTCTTTCTGTAATATTTGTTACACCATTAATTTTATTAGCAAACATATTTCATAAGTAGTACAAAGTTGAATTTCAAAACTGCTCCATCAATACACATGCAAAATACACATTCATAATTCTTGACTATACATGCTAAATGAAAACATATTGTAACCATTTAAATGGCCATCAATCACTTTCTTCTTTTCTATTATGCATAAACTTTACATAGGTCAAGTGGCTTATTTTTCATGGAGCTCACTTGCTTAAATGCACAATTTAAGGTAGTAGTCACTGTCACACCTTTTCAATGATATTAATATTCTTCAGTGAGTCATTTATTTTGCTTTTCCTTTATTTTGAAGCAAGTCAGGTTTTTAATTTGGCTTTAGCCAAAAGGAAATTACATAAAAATAAAAGTCATTTTTAATGTGAGGAGTAAAAATTTTGTTGATTTACATGTGGGGTCTGAAGATCTAAATGCTTATTTGATTTTGTCAATCAAATTTCTAACCCACTATAGTACATGAGAATAGCCTGATTTCATATGGTTTTGTGGATAACAGTAAACCCATATGAGTGTAGGAGATTTATGTTGACACACAGATTTTTCAGGGCTACTTAGCATTTTGCAGAGGGAGGCTATTTCACATCAATACACTAACCCTCTCTGAACCCCCCCATTCATTGAAAACACTGAACACACTATTCATTACACTGGCCAGAACTCTTAAAAGCTAGCAAGCTTTAACATTCTCCTTATAATTCAGTTATGGTTATGAAATATGAAAAATAATATTTGAAGATTTACTTCAAAACACTTTGGTAAGGAAAACACATTTCTTCTCAGCCTGTCATTAATCTGGTTTTACATATGGGCCAGTCCCACTTATCCTGGAGGCAGTTAATCATTAAACATTTTTAGTGGCAAAAGCTTCTCCTTATAAAAAGATTTTTGTCTTCCTGTCATAAATTTCTCATTTTTCTTCCCGGATTTTTAAGCTAGAAAATGCCGTAAATATCTTAAGGTAGGTAGCATTGCAATTTTTCTTCTGAACTGAAATGATAGCTGTCCAACATTGTTTATCCTTCTTTATAAGTGGCATATTGTTTACTAGTTGCTGACTTGTCTCTTCAGAGATATTTAAGTACTCAATCCTATTCAAATATATACTGATTACATTTCACATAGACTCTAGATTGACTATCTAATTAAAATAACATTAATCCTACTAGCCCAAACCAAGGATAACTGCTCTTGAACAGGACAAGCTATTAATAAATTAAGGAACATTAACATCTTGGTGGGCTTTCCCTTAAAGTGTATGGAAAGTCAGTTTATTGATAAAGCACCATTTCCATGTTTGAAAGGCAGCATTGTGTTACCCTTTTCTTTAATGAGAGGATTCATAATTTTTTCCTGTTTCTGTCTCTGTTAGGCCTGATTAATAAATAATGTTTCCATGTAAGGAATCAGGGAAACTGTACATTTACAATTATTATTTGGCATGAATTTCATTCAGTGGAGTTCTTGATACAGGGATGAATATGGCAAGTATATTTCTGTATTTTACCTTTAATCTTGTAATTTAATTTAATTTCATTTGCTGTAAAGTATAAATTAAAGCAGGAACACCATTTATAGTTAATCGTGTGGAATCCTAGCAGTGGTAGAAAGAAAAAAGGGATTTTCATTAAGCAGTGCATTTCTTTGGGTCTCCTCAGTAACTCTGTATTTTAATTTGAGTACCCTTAATTATGAAGCCTGCAATAATCAATCAAAAGTAAACACCAGACTAAAGCAAATGTATAAGTTTATCCAATTGTATTTGTATTCAGTTGCTCCAGCTTTTCAGTTCACACATTTAACAAAGCAAGCAATGATAAAATATGCATATCTTGAATATTATCATTTGCATTTAAAACTGCAGACTCTTCTGGCTGAATGAATCAATACTACAAATATTTTTCTGATTAGCTATTTAGTGTTCTTTAGGAGTATTTTGTATAGTCCAACAAATGAAAGATGTATATTTTTTATTTTAAATGAATCTGACAGATTTGATCCTGTGTTTCAAAGTACGGTGTAAATTCTGTCTGTAATCATGATAGTTTTTGCTACACCAAACTTGAGTTCTGTATAATATCTGTTTAGAGGCACATTCTTGTGACTGCTGTAAAATTCAGGTTTAGTAGAACAAAAAAAAAGCTATGTTAATAAGCTTTTCTTGAGAGAGAAGATTTCCTGGCTTAGATACTTCCCTTATATATTCATGGCCTATTATTGTCTTACTGTCATTCTAATTGCTACCATTCCTTTTGTCCTCATTCACACTGCCATGACCATCATCCTTTGCTGCTGTCTCTGTGAATGAAAGATAATATATAAGGAAAAACTTGTAGGAGGGGCCTAATAGTTATTTTAACTATGTAAAGAAGATTAATTGAGAAGGATTAGGTCTATTCTGTGTTGGCCCAAAAGGAATAAATAGAACCAAGGCATAAATCACTGAGAAGTATATTTTACATCAATAAAAGAGCTAAATAATTGATAACCCAATATTCCTTGATTTGTTTTGGCTACCTTAAGGGGTGCAGAGTGGAATGATGACCGGGCGGTAAAGTGGAAAGAACAGTGAGCTGTGGAACCAGGCAGATCTGTATTTCAATTTTGGCTCTCCTTTTTTTAAATTTTTAAAAAAATAATTTAGAGAATGGGTATTTATTGAATTTTAAACATATATACATGCCCATCAGGCATTAAGCATTCCACAATGTGTTATAATTTTTTAATTCTGCTTTCAGTATACATAAAAATATTAGATATACAGCCTGTCCTGGGGGAATGAATTATTTTTTTTCCTTTTTAAAGTTGGTGCATTATAGTTCTACATAATAGTGGGATTTATTATGCCATATTTGTTCATGTACAGAATGTGATTTGATCACTTGGATGTTATAGCTGTGTGGCTCTGAGTCACTGAGTGTGACAGACTTCAATTTATTTTCTTCTAAAGTGGGAGAACAATGCTTAACTTGCAGGTTGATATAAGGGTTAAGACATGATGTGATTAAAACTCAGCACAGCACCTGACATGTAATAGTCTTTGTTTTATCCATTTAATGAGTGATCAAAAGCCACACTTTAGAAACCATGGTGTAAGAGCACTCAAGGTAGTTAATTAAATTAGATAACTAATATTGTTCCATTTACCTTGCTCATATAATCTTGTATTGTTTTTAAAGATTTGTGGGTGTCTGGTAATGAGCATTTTTCCTGTCTCTCATCATGATATGTTAAATAGGAGAGTAATTTATGGAGAGAAAACTAGATTGATGCCTTGTTCTCTAGAACCCTACAGGTTTCTTAGGTTTAAGTATGAGTTATTATATGGGAATTAATTATTATTATTATTAATGGCTATTTCAACAACCATTTTGTTTCTTTTGAACCATTTTGTTTCTGAGCTATATGACATAGAGCCAGCCCACACAGATTTTGAGGGCATTTTCCAAATCTTTATTTCTGCAGTGCCTAGCAATGCTCACGTTCTATAGCAAATAGCGATAAATGTTTTTTTGTTGAATAAGTGGATACCAGGATTGAGTTGTTTGGCAATTTGATGCATTTCCAGTCTGTTGAAAGTGAATTGACCATTTGCTCAAAATCAGTCAACATTAAGCTATTAAAGTAATTTTCATGTCTGCATACCTGATAATTTTTTGGGGAAAAAGTAGGAAATATAGAGGAGGATCATGATAAAATGCATTTGCCTTAGTCTGCCTTTTGAAGAGAATCTAAAAGGCCACAAGCTTTTTGGCTCAGAGATTATTAAGTGATAAATGATTAGTGACAAGAGTGGTGATAGTTTTTTTTTTCCCATCACAGTTTTTGGAATCAGGATAAGTTGGAGAGAACAATATCCTAAACTTTAGCTTCATTAAATGCTAACAAAACTGTCATTTGTGTTCTTTGATCATCACAAGTATTGTCTAGAACATTATTCACTTATGACTGTAACTTTGGGCCTAATAGGTATGTGATTTTATGTACATACTTCCTAGGCATTTGTGAAAATAGCTTTGATTCTTTGAAGTTGATGTGTGAAGCACCAGCATTATTTTCAAAGTTTTCTTACCTGGAGGGGCTTCTTTTCCCCAAAATAACTACTGTTTGTATGGGGCAACACTTTTGTTTTTTTCATTACTACTATTAAAGATAAGTTTAGTTTTTGTTACTAACCTTAATATATACTTTGGCTCCTTTTACTCACCTGTCATTTGTCAGGAGTAGGAGATAACTGGTAAAATCATTCCTCACAAATGAAGCCACCAGAGATTCAGAATACTTTTGGATTGGAGACAATTGCACACTAAAATATTGTAAAAATGATCTGAATGAATAATGAACCAAGACTACTTCTACTCACTTAAGAACATACATAATACAATTCTTCAAAAGAATGCAGTAACCTTTCTAATGCTTAATGGTTCAATAACCTTTCAGTGCCTCTACAAATGCAAAATACTTCTTTAATAAAATGCAGCAGATATAGAAAATCCTCTATTGGTGTTTTAATGGAACACAAAGGGACTCATATGTGACACTTTCACATTTTCTACTTCTGTTCTTCTAATAAAAAACTAGAAAAAAATTATTCCCAGAGGCCTTGTGATATTCTCATCCTTAGGGTTCATACTGCAGTTATTTCAATAAGACCCTCCTTATAGTATTAACTACCATAATTTAACATGGTATATTGACATCAAATTGATGTCCTGTCTAAAAAAGTGTTTATCTTCATGTTCAGAATAGTTACAATCCAGAGATAGATTAGTGGGCTTGATAACAATAGATAATTTTATTGAGCACTTACTACACGCCAGTTGTAAGTGTCTTACATACCTTAGTTCACTTGTCACAACATTCCAGTGAAGTAAGCTTGTATTTTATTGCATTCCAAACTGAGATACAGAGAATTTCACTTCCCCAAGATTGCATAGCTAGTTAAGTAGCTCTAACCAAGTCTTAAACATTATCTGATACTTTGATATTCTAGAGTGCATTTTCACTACATGACTGTTTTAGTTTCCATGACCATGTATTCAGGGAGAACATTGAAAGGGAAAATACAGAAGCTCCTGTGTTTCTCCTGTTTATTTTAGATTGCCATCCTATGGTGTCTGTCTTTGTATGAGTTTTCTGAGGTCAGTAGAAACTAATATTATGCCTTATGTTTCTAATCATCGTAATTGCTTCATGCTCTAAGGCACACAACACTTGAAATTATTTCCATACACATTGATTTTCAACGTTTACAAATGCTGGTTTAAATGGCAGTTGAATTACAAACTTTAATACAGTGAGTAATGTTTGGTTGGTGTCTCAATTGAAAATTTTGACTAGATCTTGTTTTTTATTCCATTCTAGAGTGAGGTACATTGATACTTGATATTAAAAAAGATTGCCCTGAGAAACTATCGAAATCTTTTGTTCCTTATAGTATATTTATTGTTATGGTTTGGATGTGAGGTATCTCCCAAAAGCTCATGTGTGAGACAATGTAAGAAGGTTCAGAGGAGAAATGATTGGGTATAAGAGTCTTAACCCAATCAGTGAATTAATCCCCTGAGAGGGATTAACTGAGTGGTAAATGGAATGGTAGGGTATGGCTGGAGGAGTTGGGAATCAGGGCATGGATTTGGGGTATATATATTTGTATATGGCAAGTGGAGACCTCTCTCTCTGCTACCTGATCATCATTCCTCTGCTACACTCTTTCACCATGATGTTCAGCCTAAACTTAAGCCCCCGTGGAATGGAACTGGCCTTATGGTGGACTAAGACCTCTTAACCTGTGAGCCTTAAATGAACTTTAACTCCTCTATAGTTGGGCCACAGTGGTGAAAAAGGTGACTAAAACACTTATTAAAGCAGGAATGTGGAGGCTTATATATTTTTACCAGAATAGGTTTAAACAATAGTAGCAATGATTAAACAGAGGTAGTGTAGCCATGAAAAGTTTAAAGTGAAAGTTAACTACAACTGCTATGGTATGACTGTGTCCCCGTGTTCATGTGTTGATATAATCCATAGGCAATAGTGTTGAGAGATAAGACCGTTAAGAGATGATTAGGTAACAAGGGCACAGATTAATATTGTTATTTCAGGAGTATGTTCATTATTGCAGAATAGGTTTCTTTTTAAAAGCAAGTTTGGCCCTCTCTTGCTGCCTCTTAATGCACACCTTCTATTGCCTTTCTGCCTTCTGCTATGGGATGATATAGCAAGAACGCCTTTGCCTGGTCTAACCAGCCTCCAGAACTGTAAGACATAAATCTTTGTTCTTCATAAATTATGCAGTCTGTGGCATTTGATTACGGACTACAAAACAGACTAAGATGGTAACATAGTAAATTATAATTTATACTATAATTTATAATTATACCATGAATTTTAATTTATGGTATGTTACTGTTAATCAATATTTTGATTTTGAAAGAGAAGTAATCGCATGTATGTCATAAAAATTCCACTGTGGTGAGTCAGAGGAGATTAGTAATCATATTTTGTTTGTTATAGTAAAACATCTTGTTCAAAGTTTTATTTAGTACTAAATGAATTCAAAATGTATATTACTCTTACTTTAGACTGTCCAGTATCTAGTCCATTTCATATTTTAAATCTAAAATGTTAATTTATTTTAATTACATGCGATTGATTGAAATAAAATAGATATCAAAATTTTCTTTTAATGCAGTAGAATATCCTTTGAAATCTTATAGTGTGCTGGACACTGAATGTTTTAGAGACCATTAAGAAATGGTTCTGCTGGGCATGGTGGCAGACACCTGTAATCCCAGGATTTCAGGAGGCTGAGGCAGGAGGGCTGTGAGTTCAAAGCCAGCCTCAGCAACAGCAATGTGCTAAGCAACTCAGTGAGACCCTGTCTCTAAATAAAATACAATAAAGGGCTGGGGATGTGGCTTAGTGGTCAAGTACCCCTGAGTTCAATCCCCAGTACTGCTCCCCGTCAAGCCTTTGCCAAATGATTCTTGTGTTTCTGAGTTCTTTAAAATAGCATGTTCATTAAATTCATCAAAGTTATTACATTTTTAAAGAAATATTCTTCTTTAAGCTGTGTGTAGTGGCATATGCCTGTAATCCCAGATATTCAGGATGCTGATGCAGCAGGATCTCAAGTTTGAGACCAGCCTTGGCAAGGCAACTTGGGAGACCTTGTCTCAAAATAAAAAATAAAAAGTGCTAGAGGTATAGCTTATTTGTAAAGTACTCCTGAGTTCAATCTAGTACAATGAAAAAAAAAAAGGAAATATTTCTGACATTATTAAATGACTGAATTCTTTGAATATATTCATGTCAACTTTGCAGAAATTATATTGAATGCGATGCTTTTAACAGGTGCTCATAGTTTCTAGAAAATTTTTGTTGCCTGGTCTTTATAACAATATTTAAGGAATATTTGGTTCTAGCCAACTTCCTGCTAGTTCAGCTAGAGGGAGCTAGGGTACAAAGGAGGACTCTGTAGAGGAACCATATAAAAGAGAGTCAAAATATTGTCCTGGGTTGCTGATCCCAAATAACAGAAAGTCTGAGTGACAGAGTGAGGGAGGCAAGAGATTGGATGCAAGTCTCCAAAAGTCTAGAGATATGACTTCCCATAGTTTTCTTTTGCTCTGCTGGTTCATGAAATGTGGCTCCCTTGAAATTTTGTTACACAATTGGAAAAAAACATTTCTGATATAAGTATTAAATTCTTACGATCTTTTAGTGAATTGATCATTTTGCAAATAAATTTTTCTTTGCTGTCAAAGTGGTTCTAATGCAAATGGAAAATATTACCTATAACATTTTTCAGGTTAAAAAACCCACATCTTAACTGTTGTGAATCTAAAACAACCCATCAGAAGTGTAGTTATTATTCCTATTTGCTATATCTACTTAATACTGGAAGGTTCACAGAAGCTGAGTTACTTGCCCTTGGTCAAAAAATAATGAAAATGGAGGAGTCAAGATTTTACACAGGTGTTCTGGCTATAATGCCAGTTAATGTATTACTATTAAACCATTTTGTAGACACATACTTTGTATGGATTGTTTTCTTCAGGTTTTGAGGGCTACAGAGATGGGGATGGGAGATGAATTGGTAGCAAAGTTTTCCCAATTAATGACATATTTATGTATACTTTTCTCATGCTTAGGAAATCAATTTTATCAGGAATTGTTCCAGGAAGTTTTAAACACATTTAGACATAAATTAACTTATATATTATTGGTTTAAAAATTATTAGGCATTTGTAACTTTTGTATATATGAGAGTGGTGGAGAGGGAGAGAGGGAGAGAGGGAGCTATTTTAGATTGCTAGTTACTCATACTAAGTTCTGTGGATTCTCAAAGAGAAATTCACAACACCTATTGAACTGCTATAGTCTGTGTCTTACTATTCTGTTTTAATGCTTTACTTTTCAGAAATAGCTGTAAAACTTTCTTAAGCATTATGAATACAATATTTTTCAAATAATCTTAAAATATTTACTATTTATTATTTCTGTTATTAGGTATGGCTTTGAAAGTGGTTTAATTGCACTTCAAGACTATAGAATTTTATTGATTTTGTTTTTTGAAAGCTGTTTAAGTTTTATAGTCTTTAATGGAGGAAAAGTCACCAGTCACCTGATAGTGCACATATTCTAGATTTAAGTGTTTAGTGTTTACTTTTGACAACATGCTAAAGAAGATCTATGTACTAGCTCAAGATTTATTTTGAAATTGAAAAAATTGTGCTTTTAAAATTATTATGGGTAGCTTCAGTTTGTATTATAGTTTACCAACACAAATACATTATTGGTGTCATCTTATGTGATATATGAACATATTAGGTACTGCAGTATTAATAAAATTCTATTTACTCCCATGTTCTTATTCATTTTAATCCATAGATAATTCTTCCCTCACTTATGAAATATTCCCTTTACATCATAATCAGAGACTCTAATAACATGACACCAAAATATATATAGAAACTAAAAAAATAAAAAATAAAAACGGCCTCATTCGTCTTTTAACTGGTTAAAGAAACTGAAGTAAAATGTACAATATAGTGATATGATGGCTAAAAATACTCAAACCTTGTAGCTGAGCTTGTTCAATTATGGATTTCATATGAGCATACTTTGAAATGAAATGCTGTTAGTTTAAGTGTTTTTAACTATCAGGTGGCATGCTTATAACATAATCTTTGGTTTTTACACCTATCTCAGATTTATCTGAATTGAACATTGAGCTATTTAGTGAATATTTTATAGCAGCTCTCTTTTCGTGAAGCTGTCTTTGCTTTGCTTTCTTCTAAATTCTAGAGTTACAAAGCTGATTTGCATCACATTTTGCACCTTAAATTTATTTACTTTTTATTCTTTTTAATCTTATGATTAATCTTTTCTTTAGAATGAGTGTCTTTCTGATGCTATTAAAATTTTTATTTTTCCTTAGATTTTCATTGAAATGCTGATGTAGTTTAATGGTTTTACTTTATTTAATCAATTACAGAAACTATCTTGATTGAACATATTTTATCCAAATTTAAACTGAGAGCTGTGGTTCTTCTGTCTTCAGCACTAGCAACTTAAATATTCCTAATCTTTATTTTAACACCCTTCAAATCTGGATTGGGTTTATTATGTAGCATGTGAGAGCAAGAGCTAGCCTCTGGTTTGTAAATAAATATGAAACATATTGAAGAAATATTTTTTGCTGTATATTCATTTAGTGAATATACATTTTTATTGAATATTCTACAGGAAGACACAACAAAAAATAAGTGTGGCTTAGCCCCTATCCCAATGAAGATGAGGAGGCAGATATAAAAACAATATTCATTTTAATTATCCTACATGTTTAACTGAGATATCAGGAGATTAGAGAGACATCATTTGGGAGGACAGGGAAGGCTTCTATGAGGAAGTGATATTTAAGCTGAATTTTTAATGATGAATAATAATTGGATAAACAATAAGTAGGAAGAACATTTTTTTCAGTATAGGTAAATTAGAGACTGATGTTTTAAAAATAAATGAATAGAATCTGACATGGAGGATAATCAGAGCTAATAATTGAAGTTGTTTCTAAACATTTCAAGCTTGTAACCAATTTGGAAATAACAGACTATGGCAATTTTATGGTTCAGATAGGAGGTGACCTCCAAAAGATCCTGTTAATGCAGGAATGCAGGAAATGTTCAGAGGTGAAATGCTTGGATTGTGAGAACTCTAACCTAATTAGTCCATCCTAGTTTAAATGGACTGACTGGGTGGTAATTATAAGCAGAGGGGACATGGCTAGAGGAGGTGGGACACTGGGGGCATGCACTGCAGGATGCATCTTCCTTCCCCCTTTTTATCTTTCTCTTTACTTCCTTGCTGCTATGAGGGGAGTGGCTTTCCTCCAACATACATTTTCTTTCACCACACACTCGCCTTGATGTGTTCCTTCAACTTAGACCTTAAACTTTTTTCTTCCTCTAAGTTGTTCTTGTTGGATATTTTGGTCACAGCAACAAAAAAGCTAACCAAAACAGGCAATTTTAAAACCTTGCTGGCAATTAACCTTAGTGAATCTAGATTTTATTTATTTTTATTATATTTATTTTGCAGTACTGGGGATTGAACCCAGGGACTCACACATGCTAGACAAGTGCTCTACCACTGAACTACATTCCCAGCTCTAGGTTTTATTTTGAATGAAGCTTTGTGGTACACATTGGTTCAAACTGGCTGTAACTAGAATATTGTGAAGGAGATGTGGCAGCCAGCCATAAGTCATTGGGTACTTTAAGAATAGAATATGGTAAAACAAATACTTTAAAACTAATCTATTAATTCATGTGTGTGTAGAGAAGAGGGAGGAATAGTTTGAAACCTGAAAGATATTTATAAGGAGCTGCTGTGCTATCTAATTCTCCATGTCATTTAATAAGCTGACTGAGCATACATGATTGGATGCCTGACTTATTGATCCCAGTAACTCACAATTAAAGTGTTTACTCGATAATTTTCATTCATTAACAATTTTCAGTATGTCTCTCATAGGTGAATATATGTGTGAGGCCTTTGGGCGATAAAAGGTATTTTATTAATTGCTTTTAGACACCCCAGTTTTCACAAGGTTAAATAAGTTGTATGGCTTCTAAATTTTAGCAGAAGATTTTAACATAGAATTCAAAGTTGTTGATGTTGTTTTTTTCTCTAGCACTCTCTTACTGTAGTGACTCTGTCTTTAAACTTTGTAATACTCTGGTAGCATAGGTCTTAATTAGTTTGATTTCTATACTTCAGAAGAATTGAATATTTGTCCTTAAAAAAAAGGAAAGGAAAACTTATAGAGAAGGGATAATATAACAAACTTTCTGATAATTCAAAGCTGGTATAGCTAATTTTTTAACTATTTCAGCAAGTATTTATTGAGTATCTCTGGTGTGTAGTATTGGAAAGTTATTCTTAAGAAACACAAAACAGGGTCTCCATACTTAAGTTTGCAATATTACTAGTGAAATGAAAGGTATATTCCTTATTACCAGGTAGTAAGCTGGAAACAAGAAGTATTTTTTGAATTCAGGATTTTTGTGATTCTGGTTTTTTAAAATTTCTTTAAAAAATCATCTTAAATTAGGTATATATGACAGCAGAATTAATTTTGATTCATTGTACATAATTGCAGGACACCTTTTCATTTCTCTGGTTGTACACAATGTATACAGTCATACATGTAACTAGGGTAATGATGTCCATATCATTCCACCATCTTACCTGCCCCCATGCACCCTCTTCACCCTCCCTCCCCTTTGCTCAAAGTTCCTCCATTTTTCCCATGCCCTCCCCTATTATGAATCAGCCTCCACTTATAAGAGAGAACATTTGGCCTTTGGTTTTTGGTATTGGCTTACTTTGCTTACACGATATTCTCCAACTCCATCCATTTACCTGCAAATATCATAATTTCATTCTCTTTTAATGCTGAGTCATATTCCATTGTGTATATTGTTTTGTTTTTAAATTAAGGAGAGATTGAAAATATTTGCCTGGGTGTTTCATCTCTGATGCATTCTACATGAATATGATGTGAACACTTTTTGAACATATATGCTATGGAACTTATTGAAATTTCAGCAAGTTTATTTACAGCATTTTCAGGTGTATGTGTTTCCATTTTTATAGGAAAAAGTGAATAAATACATTTTATAATAATAATACCTATTTACAGAAATGTTCACAAATTGCAAATTACTACTTTAACAAAAAGTTAGAATAGGTTTTCACAGTAGTGAAATATCTAGAGATATTACCTATGTTCAAAGAAACACTTAAAATTCATTTAAATATAGATTTCTACAATATTTCCTGCAATATATGTCACGTCTTCATAGAAAAATTCAGTATCTTTAACAGGTACCAAAGCAACTATTCTTGAGTATGTTTCCAAATTTTTTTGTAAATTATATTGCTTTTATTATTTTTTTTCCTTTTATTTTATTGATTGTTCCAAATATTACAGAGCTCTTGATAAATCATCCTTCATACATTTGACTCTATTCGGTTTTGAACTCCCATTTCTACCCCAAATACAGATAGCAGAATCACATCTGTTACATACTCACATTTTTACATAATGGCATATTAGTGACTGTCTTAATCTGCTACCTTTCCTAACCCCTACTATCCCCCCTCCCCTCCCCTCCCACCTTCTCTCTCTGCCTCCTCAGCTGTTGTTCAATTCTCTCCCTTTCCCCCCCCCCCCTCTCCCTTGCCCATCATAACCTCTTATACTTTTGTGTATCATTGAAGGTCTCCTACCATTTGCAAATCCTTTCCCTTCTCTTTCCTTTTCTCTCCCCCCATTCGTCTTTGTTTACAGTTAGTCTTTTCCTCATGCTCTTCCTTCCTGTTTTGTTCTTAGTTGCTCTCTTTATATCAAAGGAGACATTTGGCATTTGTTTTTTAGGGCTTGGCTAGCTTCACTTAGCATAATCTGCTCTAATGCCATCCATTTCCCTGCAAATTCTATGATTTTGTCGTTTCTTATTGCTGCATAATACTCCATTGTATATAGATGCCACATTTTTTTTATCCATTCATCTATTGAAGGGCATCTAGGTTGGTTCCACAGTCTAGCTATTGTGAATTGTGCCGCTATAATCATTGATGTGGCCGTATCCCTATAGTGCGCTCTTTTAAGGTCCTCAGGGAATAGTCCGAGAAGGGCTATAGCTGGGTCAAATGGTGGATCCATTCCCAGCTTTCCCAGGAATCTCCATACTGCTTTCCAAATTGGCCTCACCATTTTGCAGTCCCACCAGCAGTGTACAAGTGTACCCTTTTCCCCACATCCTCGCCAACACTTATTGTTGTTTGACTTCATAATGGCTGCCAATCTTACTGGAGTGAGATGGTATCTTAGGGTGGTTTTGATTTGCATTTCTCTGATTGCTAATGATGGTGAGCATTTTTTCATGTACTTGTTGATTGATTGTATGTCCTCCTCTGAGAAATGTCTGTTCAGGTCCTTGGCCCATTTGTTGATTGGATTATTTGTTATCTTATTATTTAATTTTTTGAGTTCTTTGTACATTCTGGAAATTAGGGCTCTATCTGATGTGTGGGGGGTAAAAATTTGTTCCGAGGATGTAGGCTCTCTATTTACCTCTTTTATTGTTTCTCTTGCTGAGAAAAAACTTTTTAGTTTAAGTAAGTCCCATTTGTTTATTCTTGTTGTTAACTCTTGGGCTATGGGAGTCCTATTAAGGAATTTGGAGCCCGACCCCACAATATGTAGATCGTAGCCAACTTTTTCTTCTATCAGACGCAGTGTCTCTGGTTTGATATCTAGCTCCTTGATCCATTTTGAGTTAACTTTTGTGGCTGGTGAGAGAAAGGGATTCAATTTCAGTTTGTTGCATATGGATTTCCAATTTTCCCAGCACCATTTGTTGAAGATGCTATCCTTCCTCCATTGCATGATTTTAGCCCCTTTATCAAATATAAGATAGTTGTAACTTTGTGGATTAGTCTCTGAATCCTCTATTCTGTACCATTGGTCCACCCGCCTGTTTTGGTACCAGTACCATGCTGTTTTTGTTACTATTGCTTTGTAATACAGTTTGAACTCTGGTATCCCTATACCTCCAGATTCACACTTCCTGCTTAGAATTGCTTTTGCTATTCTGGGTCTTTTGTTTTTCCATATAAATTTCATGATTGCTTTATCTATTTCTTCAAGAAATGCCGTTGGGATTTTGATTGGCATCTCATTAAACCTGTAGAGAACTTTGGGTAATATCGCCATTTTGATGATGTTAGTTCTGCCTATCCATGAACAGGGTACATTTTTCCATCTTCTGGGATCTTCTTCTATTTCTCTCTTTAGGGTTCTGTAGTTTTCATTGTATAAATCTTTCACCTCTTTTGTTAGGTTGATTCCCAAGTATCTTATTTTCTTTGGGGATATTGTGAATGGAGTGGTTTTCCTTATTTCCATTTCAGAGGTTTTGTTGCTGACATACAGGAATGCCTTTGATTTATGCGTGTTGATTTTATAACCTGCCACTTTGCTGAATTCATTTATTAACTCTAGCAGCTTCTTTGTAGACCCTTTTGGGTCTGTTAAGTATATTATCATGTCATCCGCAAATAGCGATAATTTAACTTCTTCTTTTCCTATTTTTATGCCTTTAATTTCTTTTGTCTGTCTAATTGCTCTGGCTAGAACTTCGAGAACTAAATTGAATAGAAGTGGTGATAGAGGGCACCCCTTTCTTGTTCCAGATTTTAGGGGGAATGCCTTCAATTTTTCTCCATTTAGGATGATGCTAGCCTGAGGTTTAGCATATATAGCTTTTACAATGTTGAGGTAAGTTCCTGTTATCCCTAGTTTTTCTAGTGTTTTGAACATAAAGGGATGCTGTACTTTGTCAAATGCTTTTTCTGCATCTATCGAGATGATCATATGCTTCTTGTCTTTAAGTCTATTGATGTGGTGAATAGCATTTATTGATTTCCGTATATTGAACCATCCTTGCATCCCTGGGATGAATCCTACTTGGTCATGGTGCACAAGTTTTCTGATATGT